>NC_141004.1:42755589-42908940 GCF_052327205.1 Somniosus microcephalus | reverse complement strand
AGGGGGAAGGAGAGAGAGGGGGGGAAGGAGAGAGGGGGGAAGGAGAGAGAGAGAGGGGGAAGGAGAAAGAGGGGGAAGGGGGAAGGAGAAAGGAGAAAGAGGGGGAAGGAGAGAGAGAGGGGGTAAGGAGAGAGGGGGAAGGAGAGAGAGAGAGAGGGGGGAAGGAGAGAGAGAGAGAGAGCGGGGGAAGGAGAGAGAGAGAGAGGGGGAAGGAGAGAGAGAGAGAGAGAGGGGGAAGGAGAGAGAGAGAGAGAGAGAGGGGGAAGGAGAGAGAGAGAGAGAGAGGGGGAAGGAGAGAGAGAGAGAGGGGGAAGGAGAGAGAGAGAGAGGGGGAAGGAGAGAGAGAGGGGGAAGGAGAGAGAGAGAGAGAGGGGGAAAGAGAGAGAGAGGGGGAAGGAGAGAGAGAGAGAGGGGGAAGGAGAGAGAGAGAGAGAGGGGGAAGGAGAGAGAGAGAGAGAGGGGGGGAAGGAGAGAGAAAGAGAGAGAGGGGGAAGGAGAGAGAGAGAGAGGGAAGGAGATAGAGAAGAGAGGAAGACACCCCGGGGAAGGGGCTGGACTCAGAGCCGGGACTTGGTGACCCGGAGCCTCCATGCACGGCGCAGCAGCTCAGGCCCGGCCTGAGTCACCCCAGCTCAGCTGACGGTCCGGGCCCGCTCGCTGTCTCTCGGGCCGTGCGGTTCTCTCTGTGTAGGCAAATAGGAGAGAGAGGGGGGGGACGCGTGGGTTTATGTGTCTCTGTGTGTGTATGCTCGCTGTCTCTCGGGCTCTCGGGCCACGTGGTTGTCTCTGTCGATGTCTGTGTATCTGTTTTCCTGCTCTGGCACTCACGGCAGGTTTTCCCGCTCCCGCACTCGCGGCAGGATTAGGCCCCGCCCACACACACCATGAAACGTCCCCCGTGACGCACCGCGCTTCCCCCGTAGGATTGGTCAACCATCACGTCACTCAACGCTAATGAGCGGATTTTGTCCGTTTTTTGAACTTTTTTGTATACTGTCGGAGCAATTTTTGTCTGACCAAAAAGTAAATACAGCTATGACACTCCCCTAATCATAAGCTTTCTTTTGATATAACATATGTGTAGGTACGCTCTATAACTTTTGAGCTTACCACGGACATACAGACAGACAGACAGACTCATTTATATATATTGGCCCAGTAATTCGGGTCCCAACGCGTGAGTACTCACGCGTAGGCCCGATGGAAGTGCCAGTTTTCAGCATGCACAGCGCATGCGCGGAAATCCGGCATTTCCTTTCCTCTGAACCAAGGGGGTTCAGAGGTGGAATGCGTGTGCGCAGGAGTCTGCGCGTGCACGCTGAAATTCCTTTTTTTTTTAAACAGGGTTGCCCGTGCGATAAGGCCTCCAGTTTTTACGCGAGAAAAAAGCAGACGTAAGTACTTAGTTTTAAAAGGTAAGTGGTCTATCAATTAAAGTTAGAAATTTTTTTCAACAGGTTTATTATTTTTAAAGACTTTACAGTGAGCTAAGTATATTTTTAGACCCGATTTGTTGAAAAATTACTTTTTTCAAAAATTTGAATAATTGTTTAAATTAGTTTTTACAGTTATTAATAGTTCATTTAATTAGTGGGATTTTTAAAAACTTTTATTTGAAGGTACTGTTTTGGGCACCCGGACTTTTCATGAGTTTGACAGTTCTTACTATCAAACTCATGAACGAACTTTTGCAACCTCCGATTGGTTGCCCAGTGCTCACGTGATCCCAGCCGGCTCATCGAACTAACTACGCCGCTGGATCATGCACGCACAGCGCGCCGGGAGCTGAACCGGGCCACAGAGAGGAAATGCACGCAGGGCCAGGCTTCAACTGTCGGCGCGCTAGGTAAGTGTAGGTCAGGGGCTTGCACCCGCAGGAAGCCCCCGACACCAATTCCTGGGCCATAGAGATTAGTGGCCACGTAACTGGGGTTCCTGGATCTGTGGCCATGTAACAGGGACTCCTGGATCTGTGGCCATGTAACTGGTGTGCTGTGTAACGGAACTCTCATACCTTGGTAGGTATACCTCTCCGTTATCCAGAATTTTTAATCAACCGGCACCATCCCAGTCCCGTAGGTGCCGGATACCAAAGAGTTTCCTGTACTATTTTCTTTTTTCCTCAGATCAGTTTCCAAAGATATAACTCCATTGAGAGATGAAATGTCTGGGTTGTGGACTTAATAATGCATTTTGTATGCACCCCAAATTGAATCACCTTCCTAACTTAAAGTCAACTTTGTAGTGTGGTTACGTGACTTGGTTTCCATGTTTGATTTTGTATCCAAAACATCTCTGATGTTTAAATGTACCTACAAACTCCTCAGTGAATTGCTATAGTGGATAACTGTTGTTATGAGCAAAGCTCTTAAAAGACGATACTGACTGTTAGCGTTTTCTATTATTAACTGACAGTTAAAATTCTGCATGAACAAACCATTCAGAATTATAAAGAATCAAATTAATTGATGATCGTTTCAGCAGAAAATTATGCCTTAGTTAGTCATATTATGGAGCAGGGTGGCGTGTTGGTGGTGGGGGAACCCGGAAATACTGGGAAAGCGGAAGTCCTGCTGAATTTAATGGCAGGACCTCATTATCATTTTTCCACTCAGTTTGCGGCCCGGCTGCCGGCCAGATTGGCAGGCTGGCCGGCTGCTGAGCGGGAAAGCCAGTGGTAGTAGGCCGCAGCCAGGGATGGTCCCCAGCAATTAGGGAAGATCGGTGGTTGGTGGGGGTCTGATTGCCAATCGGGAGGGAGGGGGGACCAGGAAATATCACTGGTTTGGAGGAGGTGGGGGGGGGGGAGCGCGGCGAGGGACACAACCAATCGCAGCAGAGGATTTGTTTGAGGGGCCGGGGGAAGCACTCCTGCTCCTCCTGCCCACAAGCAGTGCTATAACAAGCACGTACCTGCTGCATCTCCCTGCTCCTGCCTCTCTTTAGCTGCCGCGTTTCCTGAGCCATGGGAAACCAGGCCGGTCAGCGTTTCAATGGCTGCCAAAATATCAGGAACGGAGCCTCATTCACATGGAATAATCAGGACCCCGCCTCTCCAGAGCAGGTTACTCAGACCCACCTAAATTCGCCGTGGTTAAAACGGAAGCTGGCACGTTCGCGGCAGGTTGGGGTCGAGTTTCGCAAGTTTATCGATTTAATGCCCCCCTCTGACCCCCTCCCACCCATCGTTTGAGGGTTTAAAATTCCCCCATTGTCTCAGAACATCCCAAAACATTTCACAATGAATATCCAGTAGGTGTATGAGGGAGCTATTCTTCTGCATTGCTGCTTGGGATATGTTGTCAACTGGTCTCACAATCATTTTTCAAAACCCATCCGCAAACACATAAATGTGATGACACTGAGGTCACATATTCACTGCATGTCTTCTACCAAAGAAATTGATGCTAGTTGAGATAAACTGTCGCATCTGTCTAAGTACCCCAGTGTATTATTGAAACCTGCCCAACATTCAGAGCTTTTGCTAAATCTAGCTATGGTGTTATCCCGACTCCACATAGGGTCAGCTTCTAACAGCTCATCAGATGGGATTAGAGTAATAAAATATCTGGAACATTATTAGAGCACAAAAATAACACATGATGTATTGATGTCAAGAATAGGTGAGCCTCAACTCAAACACGTACAACAAATGTACCAAATCCCACATAAGCTCTCCCTGTTGGATGAATGTTGGAGAGGATGTGGCTAGAGTGACACACTTATATATATCTTCTGGATACACTCCTGAATTCCTCCATTTTAGGCAGTAATCCAGAATCTCACAAAGACCAGCACTGATATCCCCTCAAATCTATTACCGTCTTCAGAAGTGCGAGATCTGTTAGAGATGCACAGACTAGAATGATTATCATGGTTTACAGTGTGAAGACGGAATTGCCACTATGACAAAACTCTATGGCCCAGAAATTCGGGTCGGGGGCTTCCCGCGGGTGCAAGCCCCTGACCTACACTTACATATTGCGCTGACATTTGAAGACTGGGCCTGCGTGGATTTCTGGTCTGTGGCCCGGTTCAGCTCCCGGCGCGCTGTGCGTGCGTGATCCAGCGGCGTACTTAGTGTGATGAGCCGGCTGGGATCACGTGAGCACTGGGCAACCAATGGGAGTTTACAAAAGTCCATTCATGAGTTAGACATAAGACCTGTCAAACTCATGAAAACTCCGGGCGCCCAAAACACTACTTAAACTTTAAATAAAAGTTAAAAAACATTCCAATAATTAAATTAACTATTAATAACTTTAAAAAACTATTTTAAACAATTATTCAAATTTCTGCCAAAATTTTTTTTTCAAGAAATCGGGTCCAAAAATACACTTACCTTACTGTAAATTCTTTAAAAATAATAAACCTGTGGAAAAAATGTTCTAACTTTAATTATTAGACCACTTACCTTTTAAAACTAAGTCCTTACGTCTGCTTTTTACATTCGTAAAAAATGGAGGCCTTCACACACAGACAAACCTGTCAAAAAAAACGAAGTTCAACGCGTTCGCGCTGCCTCAAACGTCACAAGGGAACCGCCTCTTAACCCCTTGGTTCAGAGGAGAGGAAATGCCGGTTTTCCACGCATGCGCTGTGCATGGTGAAATCCGGCACTTCCAACGGGCCCACGCATGAGTACCCCCGTCCGTACTCACGCGTTGGGACCGGAATTACTGGGCCTATCTCTCCCACCATAAATTTATGGATTAAGCACCTTTGGGACATATATAGGATCCACCTCGAACTGGCAAAACATCAAGCAGCCTGGCTCTCCTTTCTGTAAGCTTATACAACAAGCCCCCTCTAACAGATTGCACAGCATATCCCTTTGGAGGGAGGGCTGGTTTAATGCAATTAAAAATGCACAGAGGAAAAAGTGACCTAATCAAAAAAAAACCTGAAGGAGGTGGGATAACCTGTGTGCCTCTATTAAGCTGGGCTGCCTCTACACTGTGCCAATTTTAGACCTGTACAAGTATGCTCAAACGGGTCATCAATGTACCCTCTTGCAAGTGCCATTTTTAGAATATACACCAGTACTGGATCAGCGTGGAAACCAGTGTCAGATTTTTCCCCTTCGTATGAAAATAGTTTTGAAACACATATAGAAATGCACATACCTGCAAACACTTTTCGCATTTTAATTCAAGAAGCTAAACAGATTAAATGTTGAAGCAGAATAACTGAAGTAAAATGCAAAAAAGAATCAAGCACCAAAAATCCATTCAAAGAACATTCGCTTCCCCTTCCCTCAAAAACTTTATGCTTCCTCACAAGTTCATATGCTAGATGGCATTGCATCATATATTAGATGATACTGAAGATTTTCAATAAAAAATCAAATTTCTATGTGTGAGTTGAAAGTGTTTGCAGGTCTCCTCTACATTGGGGAGACCAAACGCAGATTGGGTGACCGCTTTGCGGAACACCTCCGTTCAGTCCGTAAGGGTGAGCCCGAGCTTCCGGTCACCTGTCATTTCAATTCACCGCTCCATTCCCACTCAGACCTCACCGTCCTCGGCCTCTTGCACTGTTCCACGGAAGCTCAGCATAAGCTCAAGGAACAGCACCTCATCTTCCTATTAGGCACTTTACAGTCTTCCGGACTCAATATCGAGTTCAACAATTTCAGATCATAACCTCGGCCCCTATTATATTTTTATATATTTTTTATCCACATCTTTGGTTTGTGCCTTTTCCTTTTTTTCTCTCCTACATGGCAGCTGTCTCTCATTCTGCCAGCGCATGTCACACTTCATCTAGAGCCATCCTTTGTCTCTTTACCTGTCCTATTACCATCTCATCTCATCTTGAATATCTCTTAATGTCTCTTCGCCTCTCAGACCTTCCCTTTTGTTCTTTCATCCCCTCCCCCCCATTTCCCAGCCCCCAAACTGGCCTTTTAATCTGTTTCATTTCCTGCTTTTTTCTCAGTTCTGAAGAAGAGTTTTGACCTGAAACATTAACTCTGTTTCTCTCTCCATGGATGTTGCCTGGCCTGCTGAGTTTTTCCAGCGTTTTCTGTTGTTATTTCGGATTTCCAGCATCCGGAGTATTTTGCTATCGTATTAGTGTTTGCAGGTATATGTGTTTCAGTTACTAATAACAGGCCAAAATCCTTGTACAGGTACAGTTTCTCTCGTTATGAACATCTATGTTCACTCTTCCTAGATTAAGAATGTCTAAATCCTTTAATGTTGCACTCTTGTGATGGAGCTCATCTACATGATTTCATGCTCTAGATAGTCCATTCAGACACACAGCACGTTCCTCTCATTTTTGAGTACGGTATAGCCACAGTTCACAAGAAGGATTGAAATGCTAAGCTGTGCCAGGTACACCTACTCAAACCAGGTCCTTTGCAAAGCAAGAAACAATCTTAGAAAAGCTAGGAAAAATGTTGGCCAAATGAGGGCTTTTTGAAAGCTTTTTATTTCAAAGACTGCACTTAGTTCGTATCCAATACATTCACCTGAATAACAGCTCAACCATGAAGCAAAAAGGCAATTGTTTTACGCCATCTCAAGTCAAATGTATCTCCAGGCCAGAACTTATGGCAGTAACCTCTCCACAAGATTAACACTGTACACATAGATTTAAACAAAATGCCTTCAGGACAATGTTAACCTATTAGATTTGCTCTGCTGTTTTCTGTTTTAGCAATAAAACTCCACAACTATGCAACAGTTTATGAACAAAGATCAAATGAAACCAAAGTAGCTCATGGTGACTTTAAACAAACTTGCTGGGAAACAAAGCCAGCTAAATTATGTGCAAAGCCCATTAAACTATATCTGAAAATGTTATTGAAATGCTGGACTGAGAAATACAAGTGGATATTTGACACTTGGATCTTCAGAAAGTATTTGACAATGTTTCAAATCAGCAATTAATAACTAAGGCAAAGGGCTGGACTTTAACACCCCAACACAGTTGGGTTGGGGTCGGGTCAGAGGTTACATTTTTTTAAATCTCAAACCCGACCCCAACCCGCCTCCAACCTGCCCACCTCCGGGTTTAACGGTGGCAGGACAAGGAGCGGACTGCCAACTCACTCCCAGGAGGCGGGCTGGCAATTTAAATATTTTAATGAGGCTGGCACTTCTGATTTAACCTGTTTTACAGATTTAACTGTGGCCTGCCGGGTTTCCCAGGCCTCGGGAAATTCTTAGGAGCTGCTCTCGCACCTGCTGCCACTACTTCGCCAGAGGCTCAGTGGAAAGCTGACGTAAACAGGGTTTCTGTTGCATTTCTGGCGAAGTAGCGTCTGCGGAGTGAGAGCAGCTGTGAATAATGTCCGGGCCTTGGAACAGGACACCACAGGCATTGACCTTGAACCATTATACAATAGTGGGCCATTTGTGGAGTTGCTCATCGCCAGCTGGATGATACTCTGTTTTATAATGACAGCAGCATTATAGCATGTACTGCACAATGTACTATTCTGCTGCTAAGGGGAGTTGTGTTTAAACTAATCTTTTTTCCCTTAAGGCTGCAAAGCCTAATTGCTGTAAGCAAACAGCCTGAGGTGAATGCATTTAACTTCTGTTTAGTGAAGGGACCTTTTGCTTGTAAAACTCTGGTTCTGGCTTAGAAAAATGGCATGAAATGATTCTTACTTTCTCTTTTCTATATACTTTTGGCACTTTTAAGTGTGACATCTGAAATTTGACGGATGAATTTGCAGATAACAACAAAAAAGGAGACAGAACAATAATGAGGGACAATGAGCTTCAAAAGAATTTGGATTATTTTTATCAGGACCCATAGGCAGAAGACATAAATCATTGTGGATGAGTGAAAAATAATTGTTATGGCAACAAAGGGCTAAAAGTGGAAATATGTGTGCTAAGTGGATAAATGGTGCTCAGGATAAGATCTAGTATAATGGATAGATCTACGAAACCATCAGCACAGTGCTCAGCTGCAGTGAAAATATCAAATAAAGTACTGGATTGAAGAGACGATGGATAGAATGCTAATCAGAAAAAGTTGTATTGCTGCTTTGTAAGGTATTGCACGGACCCCATCTGGAGTACTGTGTGCAATTCTATTACCTAATCACAAGATATTATTGCCATGGAGAGGCTGCAGAGGCAATCACTGATGATTCTGGGTTGCAAGAAAGTTATGAGAAAATGTTAAGGAAGGATGGAGGTGAGATAATGAAAGGTATCAAGATTACCAAGGGAATTGGCAAAATTGATCCAGGAAAATTGTTCAAGAACATAAGAAATAAGAGCAAGAGTTGGCCATATGGCCCCCTGAGCCTGCTCTGCCATTCAAATAAGATGATGGCTGCTCATCGACCTCAACTCCACTTTCCCGTCTGATCTCCATATCCCTTGATTCCCCTAGAGTCCAAAAATCTATTTATCTCAGCCTTGAATATACTCAAAGGCTCAGCATTCGCAGCCCTCTGGGGCAGATAATTCCAAAGATTCACAACCCTCTGAGTGAAGAAATTCCTCCTCATCACAGTCTTAAATGGCCTAACCCTTATCCTGAGACTATGCCCCCTAGTTCTAGACAATCCAGCCAGGGGACACAACCTCTCAGCATCTACCCTGTCAATCCCCTTCAGAATCTTGTATGTTTCAATGAGATCACCTCTCATTCTTCTAAATTGTCAGCTGTGGCTCAGTTGATAGCACACTCGCCTCGGAGTCAGAAGGTTGTGGGTTCAAGTCCCACTCCAGGGACTTGCGCACACAAAACCAGGCTGACACTCCAGTGAAGTGCTGAGGGAGTGCTGCACTGTTGGAGGTGCCGTCTTTCGGATGAGATGCTAAACCGAGGCCTTGTCTGCTCTCAGGTGGACGTAAAAGATCCCATGGCACTATTTCGAAGAAGAGCAGGGGAGTTATCCCAGGTGTCCTGGGGCCAATATTTATCCCTCAACCAACATAACAAAAACAGATTATCTGGTCATTATCACATTGCTGTTTGTGGGACCTTGCTGTGTGCAATTCGGCTACTGTGTTTCCCATATTACAACAGTGACTACACTTCAAAAATATTTCATTGGCTGTTAAAAGTGGTGCTGAGGGCCAAAAATCCTTAGGACAGTGTTAAATCTTTCCAGACATCTCTCTCCCTCTCAACCAGCGTGTACCAAAAATTTTGCCGACAAGAAAAGGCAGGAAGCAGCCGCCTTTAAACAGAGCTCCCCCAGCCCCTTCCCGACTGCAAAATATTCCCCTCTAACTGTCATTGCTAGTGGCAGGCGGGAAGGCAGGGGGCACGACACAATATCCGGTCCGGGGCGCTACAGTGGTGTTGCACGCTCGACTGACGTCATGATCTACGGACGCAGGAGATTGTGGCGGTAGCGTTTAGCGCCACCGCAAAATGTCTGGTCAATTTCACGAGCGGCACTAAAATCGCTGCGCTCAGGGCTAACTTTGTAGTGCCCCGTTAGCGCCCCCCCCCCCCGGAGGCGCTAACGGGAGGTGCTAAGGAACCAAATTTTTCCGTGTGTTCTCCTCACAGCTTACTGTCCCACCTAGCTTTGTACCATCAGGTAAACTTGGATACATTACACTTGGTCCCTTCATCTAGGTCATTAATATAGATTGTAAATAACTGAGGCCCCATCACTGAGCCTTGCGGCACCCCTCTAGTTACACCCTGCCAACCTGAAAAAGATCCATTTATCCCTACTCTCTGTTTTCTGTCCGTTAACCAATCCTCTATCCATGCTATTATATTACCCCCAACCCCGTGAGCGCTAATCTTGTGGAATAAACCTTTATGTACTTACTTACTTAGGTAGTCACTCGGAACCAAGGATGACTTGCTTCCACATTAAAAATGAGTTCTCAGGTGACTGATTAGTCCAATATGGGACCTACAGTCTCTGTCACAGGTGGGGCAGATGGTGGTTGAAGGGGTGGGTGGGTGGGTGCTTGGGTTGACATGCGCTCCTTGCGCTGCCGGCGCTTGGCTTCCGCTTGCTCCCGGCGAAGAGACTCGAAGTGTTCGACGCCTTCCCGGATGCTTCTCTCCCACTTTGTGCGGTCTTGGGCCAGGGATTCCCAGGTGTCAGTGGGGATGTTACAATTTTCAAGGAGGCTTTGAGGGTGTCCTTGTAGCATTTCCTCTGCCCACCTGGGGACCTTAATGAATGCCTTTTGGGAATCCAAATATACTACATCCACTGGTTCTCCTTTATCTACCCTGCTAGTTACATCCTCAAAAAACTCTAATAAATTTGTCAAACACGATTTCCTTTTCATAAAACCATGTTGACTCTGCCTAATCATATTATGATTTTCTAAGTGCCCTGATACCACTTCCTTAACAATGGATTCCAGCATTTTCCCGACGACTGATGTCAGGCTAACTGGCCTGAAGTTTCCCTCCCTCCTTTCTTGAACAGCGGTGTTACATTTGTGACCTTCCAATCCACTGGGACCATTCTAGAATCTAAGGAATATTGGAAGATCAAAACCAATGCATCTACTATCTCTTCAGCCGCCGCTTTTAGAACACTAGGATGTAAGCCATCAGGTCCAGGGGATTTGTCAGCTTTTAGTCCCATTAGTTTCTCTAGCACTTTTTCTCTACTTATATTATGCTAAGTTCCTCACCCTTATTAGACCTTTGGGGGTAGAAATTCAGTATCGCCCCGTTTGGGGCGCCGTTATTGGCCATGTGCAAAATTTAGCGCATGGCGCTAATTATCGCCTCCGACGGCAAACTTGGCTTTTTTCACCCCTGGAGGTGATTGGAGCGCTAAATCAGATGCAACACACCTCTCTTAATGGCGCTAAGGCCGAGGAGCTAGGCGCTACCTCAGAACGCGAGCGCAGCGCAGGTGCTGTCAGTTAACGATTGAACACAGACACATTGGCGCCGGTCAGTTCTTAAAGGGGAGGGTCGATCTTGCTCTCCAACCACACCCTGTTCATTGGAGCCTTGAATCTCGGCCTGGACAGACCTGTGGCTAAATCTTGCAGGCAAGGACTATGGAGAGGGCCAGGGAGCAAGCACATCACTTCAGCGAGCGGGCCTTGGAGGCTCTGGTTGGCGCGGTGTAGCACAGAAGATCTATTCTGTACCCAGAGAGTGGCAGGAGGCCTTTACCGCGTGAGTACAGAAGAGTGTGGAGGGAGGTGGCTCAGAGCGTCTCCTCCAGGAGCATGGTGCCCAGGACCCATATCCAACGTAGAAAAAAGTCCAACGACCTCACTCGGGTCATCAGGGTGAGTGGCTTCTTTTCAAAACCTCTCCATCCCTCCATCTCAACCTCACTCTATGGCCAGAGGGTCTTAAAAGCCCCAATGCCCAACACTCATCCAAGACCTATGGCCCTTTCATCAAACATACACGCACATTCCACACTTTGCATACAGTAAGGGCTATTCAACTATGGGATGCACATCAGGCAAGACCATGGCTGCATACAGTAAGGGCTATTCAACAATGGGAGGCACATCAGGCAAGACCATGGCTGTATATTTACTCAGACGCCATCCTTTTTCTTGCAGTCCAAGCTATCTCATAATAGGAGACAGCAGCAATGGACGGGTGGAGGGCGGCCTCAGCTGCAACCCCTCAGCGATCTTGAGGTACGCGTCCAGAGGATTGTGGCAAGCCGGGTGATCGGTTCCGTCGCCACTGGAAACGCCGACCCCATTCCGGACAGCAATGGTAAGGTCATCACCTTTTTGTCCTCTCTCCTTCCACTTGTTCCTCACAACACCAGCCTTTGACACTTTCAATCCAACTTTCTAAATCGCTGCACTCATTCCTCCCTTGCTGCCACCCTGTCCTCATGCTAAAGCCACTCTTGTACCTCCCTGCTTTCAGATGGTGATTCACCAGTTGAGGAGATGGGCCCTCAAGCTGCCAGTGGGAGCGAAGCCGCAGGCAAGGAGGAAGATGAAGCCTGAGCATCAGCGCCACCCTCTCCCGAGGAAGCCCATGCCCACACTGGGAACATGCCTTCCCTGGAGGGGAGCAGGGGGGAAGGGTCTGATGAGGGTGAAGCTCCAGGACCTAGAGGGCTGCAGCAACACAATGGGGGTAGGGAAGCTCGGGGGCCTTCTCCCCAGAGGGAGAGTATGCCTGCGAGTCCTATTGCACTGGACGCAGAGGAGGAGCGGCTCCTCGCTGAAATGATCACCCAGGCAGTGCACAGGCACACTGAGCTCATGGGTACAGTGGGAAGGGTCCCCAAATGCATTGAATCACTGGCAAGGAGTGCAGAGCACTTTGCAGTAGCACAAGCTGATATCACGCAAATGCTTAGTGCTGCAATTCAGTCACTGGCTGCCATGAGCCCATCTCTGACTGTTCTCATGCAGACTCAGATTGAGGCCACGCGAGCACTGACTGCTGCCATCCTCGCTGGTTTGGACACATTTCCCCGGGGCTCTCACCGTGCCGCAGCAGGCCAGCAATCTGTGCTCCAGCAGATTGCTCCGGATGCTGAAGTGCTGCCCCGTGGGAGTGCCAGTGTGTCGGTCGAGCAGGGAGTTGCTGTCCTCTCTCAAGATGACAGCATTCCTGCTGCCACCACTGTCACATCTCCACTGCACTTGCCATTGCCTGTAGGACAGACTGCTGCTGCCCATGCAGAGTTGGTGCAGTCTGCAGCTGGGCCCTCCAGGCCCAGAGCTGGTCGAGGCCATCCTTCAAGGGCATCTGCAGTCTCAGGTTCTGACAATCAGCAGCCTTCCACCAGCTTTGCTGCAGCCACTGGGGTCCCATTATGGAGGAGCTGTAGGGTGGGAAGGGGGGAAATGCACTAGGGAAGGAGATCACCCTCGAAGGGCAAAAAGTAGGAGGTGTGACAAAATGTTGTTCATTTTTTTTATTAAAGGCCAAGGCTTGTGGTCAAATTTTTTTTTAGTGTTTTGGACATTGTCTCCAGGTTGTGAGAGCCAGTTATGTTAATGACAGTTTTTTGTATTTGTTTCTTTCTATTAGTTTGTCATGCGGAAATGATACACACAGAGTTTGTAAAATAAAAAAGCTTTGTATTCAAAATGTACGTTTGGTCTTTGCAATCATTGTTGCCTTGGCCGGCTTAGGGGTTGCGGGTTGGTTTCATTCATGTTGTTCTCAATGGCAGAAGCCATTTCCTCAGCAGGGGCCTAGAAGCGGCTTGCTATCAGCCGCTGACGGACGGCCCTTCCAGTTTTGACATTGTGTGCTTCCCTCGCGCCTTGGTGCTGCTGATCATCATCCTCCTCATCTTCCTCCTCCTCTTCCTCCTCCTCCTCTGGTGGTGCTACAAGGCCCTGTGGCATTGGCTGGGTCCTGAGGATTGTCAGGTTATGCAGCATGCAGCACACAACAACGAAGTGGGAGACTCACTCAGGCGAGTATTGCAGGGCTCCTCCAGAATGGTCCAGACAGCGGAACCGTTGCTTGAGCATGCCGATTGTGTGCTCAACGATGTTCCTGGTAGCTTGGTGGCTCTCGTTGTACCGCAGCTCAGCAGGGGTGTTGGGCGTACGGAGCGGTGTCATCAGCCAGGTGCACAGTGGGTATCCCTTGTCCCCGAGAAGCCAACCACCTGGGTGATGCAGTGCCTGGAAAAGTTCTGCCACAGTAGTCTGGTGCAGGATGAATGCATCGTGTCTGCTGCCAGGAAAGTGGGCATTGACAGCGAGTATCAGCTGTCTGTGGTCACAGACCATCTGAACGTTTAAGGAATGGAAGTCCTTTCGGTTGCGGAAATCCTCGGCATTCTCATGCGGAGTACGCAAAGCCACATGCGTGCAGTCAATGGCGCCCTGCTCCATGGGGAAGCCCGCTATCCTAGCAAAGCCCATTGCGCGTTCTTGCTGCTTGTCCGGGGTCATGGGGAAAGAGATGTACTCTCGTTTCCTTTTATAGAGGGCATTTGTAACTTGACGGATGCAGCAATGCACCGCGAACTGGAAGATATTGGCAATGTCCCCAGTAGCTGATTGAAATGAGCTGGTGGCATAAAAGTTCAGAGCCACTGTTATCTTCACTGCCACCGATAGAGACGTCCTGCTCCTCAGTTGAGGCTGCAGATCTGGCTGCAGCAGGTGGCAAAGCTCAGTGACCACCTCCTTGCTGAAGCGCAGCCTTCACAAACACTGCTCCTCAGACATATTAATGTAGGAGAATTGTTGGCGAAATACCCTGGGAGGGTAAGGTCTCCTGTACAGAGGCCTGTTGGCCCTCCTCTGTCTGGCCATGATTGCCACCCTCTCTCTGCATCTCTGTGCCCTCCGAATCTGATGGTGCAGGACGAAGCCCCCATTCATTGCAGCCCCCATAGTATCTTGGCAATCAAAGTAATGAAGGTCAAAAACCAAAGTACCTGCAAAGTTATGGTCAGAAGCCAAAACTATTTCAGACAGTGTTGACTCAATGCAGAATGCTCTCTTTTTCTCTCTCTCAAAATCTCTCTCTCTCTCTTTCAGAACGAGTGGTGCAAAAATGTCTACCACAGAAAAAGCCAAGAAGAGGCCCCCTTTAAATAGCGCCCCCCCCCCCCCAGCCCCACAGTGACTGGGTAGCGTTCCAGTCTACCTGTCGTTGGTAGCGCCAGGTGGAAAGGAGGGGGGCGCCACTCAATTTCCGTTCCGGGGCGCCCCAAGGACGTTGCACGCTTGAATGACATCAAGATCTGCGTGCGCAGGAGATCGGGTGGTATTGTTTAGTGCCACCGCAAAATGTCCGGTCAATTCCGCGAGAGGCGCAGATATCGCCTCGCCCGGGCGCTAGTTGCTTTGCGCCCCATTCGCGCCCTCTTACGGCGCTAACGGGAGGCACAAACCAACTGAATTTTTCCCCCTTCGTTCCCCACCATTTTTGGTATGCTTTTTGTGTCTTCTTCTGTGAAGACAGATACAAAATATTTGTTTAACATTTCAGCCATTTCCTTATTCCCCATAATAATTTCTCCTGTCTCAGCCTCTAAGGGACCAACGTTTACTTTTGCTACTCTCTTCCTTTGTACATACTTGTAGAAGCTCTTACAATCTGCTCTTATATTTCTTGCTAGATTTCTCTCGTATTCTATTTTTTCCCTTTTTTCAATATTTTGGTCAACCTTTGCTGGCTTCTGAAACTCTCCCAATCCTCAGGCTTACTACTATTCTTTGCAACATTATAAGCTTCTTCTTTCAATCAAATGCTATCCCTAACTTCTTTAGTTTGCCACGGTTGGATCACTTTTCCCATGGAGTTTTTGTTTCTCAATGGAATGTATTTTTGTTGAGAATTATGAAATATTTCTTTAAATGCTAGCCACTGCTTATCAACCGCCATACCTATTAATCTATTTTTCCAATCTACCTTAGCCAACTCACCCCTCATACGTCTGTAATTGCCTTTATTTAAATTTAAGACTCTAGTTTCAGACTTAGGCAAGTCACTCTCAAAATTAATGTGAAATTCTATCATGTTATGATCACTCTGCCCCAGAGGATCCTTTACTGCAAGACTGCTAATTAACCCTGTCTCATTACACAATACAAGATCTAAAATAGCCTGCTCCCTGGTTGGTTCCATGACGTATTGTTCTAGGAAACTGTCTCGAATGCATTCCATGAACTTGTCCTCCAGACTACCTTTGCCAATTTGATTTGTCCAATCTATATGAAGATTAAAGTCCCCCAAGATTATTGCATTACCTTTGTTGCAAGCTCCTACTATTTCTTGATTAATATTCTGTCCAACGGTATAGCTACTGTTAGGGGGCCTATACACTACTCCTACCAGTGTTTTCTGCCCCTTGTTATTCCTTATCTCCACCCATACTGATTCTACTTCCTGATCTTCCGAGCCAAGTTCCTTTCTCGCTACTGTCATTATGTCATCCTTTATTATCAGAGCCACTCCCCCTACTTTTCCATTCTGCCTGTCTTTTTGAAACGTCGAGTACCCTGGAACATTTAGTTCCCAACCCTGCCCACCTTACAACCATGTCTCTGTAATGGCGATTAGATCAAACCCATTTATCTCTATTTGTGCCACTAGTTTGTCTATCTTGTTACGAATGCTTTGTGTATTCAGATAAAGTGCCTTTAATTTAATTTTTTTTACCATTATTCCCTGCTTTGACCTTATTCTCTGCTGCATTGCTACTGTTAAACTCTCTGGGGGAAAAATTGAGTCACGCCCCCTTTGAGGCGCTAACTTCGCCGGGGCGCTACTTTTAGTGCCCCCCAAAAAATAGCGCCCCCGTGGCCGAAATTGAGTGGTAGCTCCTCTTGGGGCGCTGCGAGGGAACGTCGCGTCACGGTATTGCAGGCCTTCCTCTCATTCTTAAAGGGGAGGTGCCTTGCACAGCGCGACCCGGGGCCCAGCTGGGCCACCGGGATCTGAGTGCTGGCAAAAGAGCCCGGCATTCAAGAGAACTGCCGGGCTCATGAAGCATAGCTGGCACTTCGCGGCGGGGGGGTGGTGGTGGGGGGGTGCGGGTGGTGGTTCTCAGGAGGCCTGGGACGGCAGCGGAGGGAGGTACTGGCAGGCAGCCAGCAACAAAAATCGCCGCCCGGCACCTCGCCTTTAAATAGCACCGCCCCGGCCGCAGGTAGGCCCCCCCGACCCTGTCGGACATAGTGTCCAGTGGTAAGTCAGGGGGCGCGACTGAAGATCGCGACTGGGGCGCTGTGCATGGCGATGACGTCACACTCTGCTCTATTGCCCTGACCTTTCTCTTTAGATTTCTACATTTTCCCTCACCTGACCGCCCCCCCCCCCCCATTTTTTTAGTTTAAAACCCTATCTACAGCCCTAGTTATTCGATTCGCCAGGACGCTGGTCCCAGCACTGTTTAAGTGGAGCCCATCTCGACGGAGCAGCTCCCTCTTTCCCCAGTACAGGTGCCTGTGCCCCATCAATTGAATCCCCTTTTTCCCACACCGCTCTTTGAGCCACGCATTTAACTCTCTGATCTGCTTGACCCTATATCAATTTGCATGTGGCTCAGGTAGTAATCCAGTGATTATTACCCTTGTTGTTCTGCTTATTAATTTAGACTCCTCAAACTCCCTCAGCAGAACCTCATTCTTAGTTCTACCTATGTCGTTGGTTCCTACATGGACCATGACAACTGGATCCTCCCCCTCCCACTCCAAGTTCTTCTCCAGCCGCGAAGAGATATCCTTAACCCCGGCACCGGGCAGGCAACACAGTCTTCAGGACTCACTTTTGCGGCTGCAGAGAACAGTAACTATCCCCCTGACTATACTGTCCCCTACTACTACCACATTTCTTCCTTCTCCCCCCACTTGGATGGCCCCCTATACCACAGTGCCATGGTCAGTTTGCCCATCCTCCCTGCAGTCCTTTTCCTCATCAATACAGGTAGAAAGTTTCTTTCTTAGGCAGTCCCTCGGAACCGAGGATGACTTGCTTCCACATTAAAAATGAGTTCTCAGGTGATTGATGAGTCCAATGCGGGACCTACAGTCTCTGTCAGAGGTGGGGCAGACAGTGGTTGAAGGGGCGGGTGGGTGGGGTGCTTGGGTTGACGTGTGCTCCTTGCGCTGCTTGCACTTGGCTTCCGCTTGCTCCTGGCGAAGAGACTCAAGGTGTTTGGCGCCTTCCCGGATGCTTCTCTTCCACTTTGTGCGGTCTTGGGCCAGGGGTTCCCAGGTGTCAATGGGAATGTTGCATTTTTTCAAGGAGGCTTTGAGGGTGTCATTGAAGCGTTTCCTCTGCCCACTTGAGGCTCTCTTGCCGTGTCAGAGCTCTGAGTAGAGCGCTTGTTTTGGGAGTCTCGTAGCGAGCATGCAGACGATGTGACCCGTCCATCAGAGCTGATCGAGCGTGGTCAAAGCTTCGAGGCTGGGGACGTTGGTGTGCCTATCCTGCCAATGGATTTGCAGGATCTTGCGGAGGCAGTGTTGGTGATACCTCTCTAGTGCTTTGAGGTGCCTGCTGTACACGGTCCATGTCTCTGAGGCATACACCAGGGCGGGTATCACTGCTGCTCTTTAGACCATGAGCTTAGTGCCGGGTTTGACAGGTAGAAAGTACCTTGTACCTGTTGGACAGACAAGGTCCAGGGCTGAGGCTCCTCCATCACTACATCCTGGGTCCCCATACCTTCCTGACTCACAGTCACACCCTCCTGTCCCTGCCCACTGATGAACTCTAAAGTACTACCTAAAGGGTGTGACTGCCTCCTGGAACAAAGTGTCCAGGTAACTCTCCCCCTCCCTGATGCATCGCAATGTCTGCAGCTCGTCCTCCAGCTCAACAATTCTGAGCCGAAGTTCCTCGAGTTGCAGACACTTACTGCAGATGTGGTTGCTTGGGATCGCGATGCTCTCCACAGACTCCTACAAGCTGCAGTTACGACACACCACCTGCCCTGTCATCTCTAACCTTGTTTTATTTATTAATTAATTAATTAGTTAAAGATTTTATTCAATCAATATTTTAGGTTTATTCTTTGATTATTTTATTTAGTTTAAGTTATTCATTTAATAAGTACTAGCAAGTTACAGTTTCTCAGCTCTTAATTTCACCCCCTTCCCTACCTTAGAGAGCAAAAAAGAGCTGTGATACTCACCAACCAATCACCTAACTGCTCTCCTGTGACGTCACTCTTTGATGTTGTTTTTCAATACGGTGAAGGATTCAAGTGCAAGGGAATACAAAACTTAAAAATTGGGAAGTTAGGAAAAAGGGAAGTCCAGCAGAATTTTTTTCACCGAAGTGTTATAAAGGGGGCAATTTTTATCTCACCTTGGGGCGGGAATGGGGCGAAAGTTCTACGAAAGTTATGGGGTTGAACTTACCACACTGTTCCCACTCGTGATCCTGACACCAGCATTTTCTTTGGGCCTTCACCTGGGCAGCTGAGGTGCCTGCTTGTTGGAGCCTACTTATATAGTGCATATTGGGGTCTTACACCTGTTGTGGAACGCTGGTGCAATTTTGAGGAACCAATGGACAGAACGTGCACTGTGCACACTTCACCCATTGACACGAAGCATTGAGCGGCATAGGTAGTGATCCTTAAAGAGACCACCACAAACTGTTCTGGAAACAGTGTTCATTATTTCAGATTCTTGTGGAGGAGCATAAATGCTCCTTTTCAGGATCAACTTCCAAGTCGGCTCCTCAGAGGAGCCACCAAATTTCCCATTCCCCCTAACCGGTGAACTGCCTTAGACCGCTGGTTCAGTAATAACAGCTCGCCAGCAATATGCATATAAGGCCCAGCCACCAACCGCCCAGCCAATGTCTGCCCAAGGTGAAAATTGGCCCCAAAATTAGTTCAGCGGAATAGGCTAATGGGAGGGCTACAGTATAAATGGGCTGGAGACAATTAGATTTTTTTTTGGAGAAAGAAGGGCTTGAAGGACATGATGAGAAGGCACAAAACGGTTGGGCCGAATAATCTTTTCCTATTATTAAGCCTTCTTATCTTCTAAAAGTGCATATTTTATCATAACCTCCCATATAGCACATGCAATGTGAATGGCAACAGTGCGTATAGAAGTGCTAAGATAAAAATCGAAAATGCTGGAAATACTCAGCAGGTCAGGCAGCACCTGTGGAGAGAGAAACAGAGATAACGTTTCAGGTTGATGATCTTTCATTAGAACAAAACACTAACCAGTCTGACAAAAGGTCATCGACCTGAAACATTAGCTCTGATTCTCTCTCCGCAGATGCTGCCTGGCCTGCTGAGCATCTCCAGCATTTTCGGTTTTTATTTCAGATTTCCAGCATCCGTAGTATTTTGGTTTTGTATAGAAGTGCTACACCATTTTCAAAGGAAATGTAACTTACAGGGATAAACAAATTAGTATTATCTCCTCCATAACCACCATTAGCTGTACTGTTCTGAGTTATTGGCTGCTCTACTTTGTTGAGCATATATCTTTATATACATGCCTCGGATATAGCAGTTAGCACTGAAACACACACGAGACATGCAGTACCATCATGACTATAAAGAAAGAAAGATTTGCATTTATATAGCGCCTTTCATGACCACTGGATGTCTCAAAGCGCTTTACAGCCAATGAAGTACTTTTGAAGTGGAGTCACTGTTGTAATCGCGGCAGCCAATTTGTGCACAGCAAGCTCCCACAAGCAGCAATGTGATAATAACCAGATAATCTGTTTTTGTGATAAACCTTGGTCAGGACACCGGGGATAACACCCCTGCTCTTTTTCGAAATAGTGCCACGGGAACTTTTACGTCCACCAGAGAGCGCAGATGTCTCATCCGAAAGACAGCATCTCCGACAGTGCAGCACTCCCTCAGCACTGCACTGGAGTGTCAGCCTAGATTTATGTGCTACAAGTCCCTGGAGTGAGACTTGAACCCACAGACTTCATAGTCAGAAGCGAGAGTGCTACCCAATGGCTGACACTATATTACTGTCTATCACCCAAGGAGCCTATTTTAATGACCATGTTTATATTGACTTGTTTTCTTGTTTTAACGATTAATTCTGTTAGTTCCTCAATGTGACAGCACGAAGTTTCTGGACTCCTCGGCCATCGGGAACATCCTTCCTGCATCCAGTCTGTCCAGTCCTGTTAGAATTTTATAAGTTTCAATGAGATCCCCTCTCATTCTTCTAAACTCCAGCGAGTACAAGCCCAATCGACCCAATCTCTCTTCATACGTCATTCCTGCCATCCCAGGTATCAGTCTGGTGAATCTTCGCTGCACTCCCTCCATGGCAAGAACATCCTTCCTCAGATAAGGTGACCAAAACTGCACACAATACTCAAGGTGTGGTCTCACCAAGGCCCTGTACAACTGCAGCAAGACATCCTTGTTCTTGTACTCGAACCCTCTCGCTATGAAGGCCAACATACCATTTGCCTTCTTAACCGCCTGCTGCACCTGCATGCTTACCTTCAGCGACCGGTGCACAAGGACACACAGGTTTCGTTGCACTTCCCCTTTTGCCAATCTATTGCCGTTCAGATAATAATCTGCCTTCCTGTTTTTGCCACCAAAGTGGATGACCTCGCATTTATCCACATTATACTGCATCTGCCATGCTTCTGCCCAATCACCCAACCTGTCCAAATCATACTGGAGTTTCTCAGCATCCTCCTCATAGCACACACGCCCACCTAGCTTTGTGTCATCTGCAACCTTGGAGATATTACATCTAGTTCCCTCGTCTAGATCATTTATATATATTGTGAATAGCTGGGGTCCTAGGACCGATCCCTGCGGTACCCCACTAGTCACTGCCTGCCACTCAGAAAAAGAGCCGTTTATTCCAACTCTTTGCTTCCTGTCTGCCAACCAGTTCTTTATCCAAGTCAGTACCTTGCCCCCAATCCCATGTGCCTTAGCTTTACATGCTAATCTCTTATGCGGGACCTTATCGAAAGCCATCTGAAAGTCCAAATACACCACAACGACTGGTTCTCCCTTATCTATTCTACCAGTTACATCCTCAAAAAATTCCAGTAGATTAGTCAACCATGATTTACCTTTTGTAAATCCATGTTGACTTTGTCCGATCCTGTCACTGTTTTCCAAGTGCTCTGCTATTACATCTTTTATAATGGACTCTAGCATTTTCCCCACTACCGATGTCAGGCTTACTGGTCTATAATTCCCCGTTTTCTCTCTACCACCTTTTTTGAATAGTGGGGTAACATTAGCTACCCTCCAATCCATGGGAACTGTTCTAGAGTCTATCGAATTTTGGAAGATGACCAGCAATGCATCTACTATTTCTAGGGCCACTTCCTTAAGTACCCTAGGATGTAGATTATCAGGCCCTGGGGATTTAATGGCCTTCAATCCTGTCAATTTCCCTAACACCATTTCCCTACAAAAACTGATTTCTTTCAGTTCCTCCCTCTCATTAGACCCTATGTTCCCCAACATCTCTGGGAGGTTATTTGTGTCCTCCTTTGTGAAGACAGAACCAAAATATGTATTTAATTGGTCTGCCATTTCTTTGTTCCCCATTATAAATTCCCCTGATTCTGACTGCAAGGGACCTACGCTTGACTTCACCAATCTTTTTCTCTTCACATATCTATAAAAGCTTTTACAGTCAGTTTTTATGTTCCCTGAAAGCTTACTCTCATACTCTATTTTCCCCCTCTTAATTAATCTCTTTGTCCTCCTTTGCTGAATCCTAAACTGCTCCCAGCCCTCAGATTTACTGCTTTTTCTGGCCAATTTATATGTCTTCTCCTTGGATCTTATACTATCCCTAATTTCCCTTGTTAGCCACGGTTGAGACACCTTTTTTGTTTTATGTTTATGCCAAACAGGGATGAACAATTCTGTAGTTCGTCCATGCGATCTTTGAATGTTTGCCATTGCCTATCCACTGTCAACCCTTTGCGTAACATTCCCCAATCAATCCTACCCAACTCACGCCGCATACCATCGTAGTTTCCTTTATTTAAATTCAGGACCCTAGTCTCTGAGCCAACTACTTCACTCTCCATCTTAATGAAGAATTCTATCATATTATGATCGCTCCGACCCAAGGGGCCTCGCACAACAAGATTGCTAATTAATCCTTTCTCATTACATAATACCCAGTCTAAGATGGCCTGATCTCTAGTTGGTTCCTCGACATATTGGTCCAGGAAACTATCTCGTGTACACTCCAGGAATTCCTCCTCCACAGTATTGTTACTAATTTGGTTAGCCCAATCTATATGTAGATTAAAGTCACCCATGATAACTGCTGTGCCCTTATTGCACTCATTTCTTTTTATTGTATGAACACTTAATACATTTGTATTAATTTCTTTTTATCTGTTACATGAACCCATTTATTTAATACGGGACTAAGAATTGTGATACAAACTCATTAAACATACATATGCTAACTGATTTTAAGTAAATGGCTCAGAACCTTGTTTTTAAATAATAAAAATTACAACATTCAACTTTATGCGCGTCCTATATGAGTAAAATGAGTTCCAGACGGTATTTTTGATATAACATAATATCCTAAGGCGCTTTACAGTTGGTGGTCATCAAAGCAGTAACTTTCCAGTAATTGTGATTTGCTCACAGTAAAGAATGGCCTGAATTTTAAATTTGCTTTTCAATTGAACTTTCTAAAGATGATTTACAGAGCATTTCAGGTCACAGATCATTTCACTAATCAAACAACTATGTGCAAACAGTAGCATACAGAGAAAGTCAAGCTGAGACAAAGGCTTAATCACACAATGTTGCAATTGTGATTCCAAATATGTCATGGCTTTTCTCAGGTAGCTCAGGTAAAATGCAATCATATTTTTTTTCTTAACAACAAATCCTTTGCCAAATTAAACACTGAATAATTCTACCACTAACAGCAGCAAGCTGCATTCTGAAGGTTGATTTTGGATAGAATTCATGGACATCAATTTTGTCAGAATCATTTATGGAACTCCAAGACTAAAAATAAATATCAAAGTTGGAGTCAAAACATGCAGAAAATGCGGAATTGACAAAAAGGATAAAGGTTCCACAATACCTGTGCACTTTTTAACATGGCTCCCTCGTTTAAATCCATGACGGCTCAGCTTGCAGTTGAAATTCGCTTCCCAAAACTCTGCAAACCAGATGTTCCTTCTGTTATTCTCCAGGGTTCGGCTCATGAAGTATTTATCAAAACCTACAAAAGGAACATTTGTTAGTTACTCACATTGCTAATAATTATGACCAACTTTCTATCCATAACAGTGGTGAAAGATCTGTTACTGCCAGTGATTCAACAAGAGGAGAATCAAATAAAAAAATTAATTGACTGATTAGGCAATGGTGTAATTAAGCTGACACAGATGAAGTATGATGATTATGCAGCTGTCTGAAATTGTGTGCATTCATTCAATCTCAGTACCTGTAATTGGTAAAGTTTTGTATTGCTTTTCCCTCACCAATTTTCTCCCCTCACTTTTCTCTAGAAGGCATTGACTCTTCAGTGCCATTTGCTTCCTCAAGCACTAGACACCCTCCAGTGTCCTGCCATTCTCTATAAATAATCAATGACATGGAGTTCATCAGACTATTTGATCACAAAGGGATTCAAAGTTGAACTCAGTCTATTCCCATCTGATATCCACACATGTAGACTTCCAGCAGGAGAAGTTGAATAGTCATCAACAGCTGGAACCTAGCTGATTTTTCCTTCCATAATGCAGAGGCAAATTGCAACATTTGCCACTGTTGAGGATCAAAGAGGTCCTACGTGGCTTATCTATTCACTGAGATAATTTGCAGAGTGCCATACTGACATTTTGGCTCGCATGATCTAATGAAATTAAATTTTTATGGCCAATAATTAATTTTGCCTGAAGCTCAATAGCATAAAATGAAAAAGATTGTGCAACATAAAACTATATTATAATTTAAATATCAGGATTTAACTTCCAGCTTTGTGCTGTTAACTATAGCCGAGTACTCACCCATTTAAACACATTTGGATTATACGCACATATAGCTACTCAATAATTACACTGTGTAATTCTTCACACTTTTCCCCATCTACATTTCTCCTTCAAAGTCTCATAACCATTCAATTTTCTTAAGCTGGTAATGGGTTTCTCCATGAGAAACCAATGTTGCCTCGTGATCCAAATATAAAGGAAGGTGGGGCAAAGGCTACTTTAGGCTATGACTTTTAAGTGGCTTTAAATCATTATCATTTAATAATTATGCATACTTCATACTCAGCAAAATGTCTATAGAACATCTCAGATTAAAGTGAATCAAAGCGACTTCAGTGTCAACATGTTCTCTGCACAACCATGCCTCTTTCGTTCCTTCCATAGTCCCTTAACCTGACAAACAGGCATGTACAACAGAGGCTTCTCTGTGGCTTCAAGGTCTGAAGAGTGCCATACTGACATTCTGGCTAGTGTGATCTAATGAAATTTAATTTGTATGACCAATAAGTAATTTTGCCAGAAGCTCGATAGTGTAAAATGAAAAAGATTGTGCAATATAAAACTGTATTATAATTTAACTGTCAGGATTCAAGTGTTAAAGAAGACTAAATTGAGTAGTTCGTAAGGCAAGGCTATGCGCCACAGTATGCATTTCAATATCATGAATATTAGATTAGCCTCTACCCTTATGTGAACACTATCCCTAATTACACGTACCACTAAAATACATCAGTCGCTTCATTGATTTAACAAGCCTGAATCTTCTAGATAATAGCTCTACAGTGACAGTGAATTCCAAGGAAACAGTTAGCAGAACCATTTAAGCTTAAACTGTTATCCTTCTACTAATTCTGTCTATCACATATAATTTTTTCTGTTACTGCTATAAACTCAACAGCAACAATCTGCAATTACATAGTGCCTTTAACGTAGAAAAACAATCCATGGCGCCTAACAGAAGCATAATCATACAAAATGGACAACGAGCGAATTGGCCTAGGATTTTCAAAATCAGTTTTGTTTTGCTTCTCCCAGGAGATTACATGGCTGGTGGTGGGAGGGAGCATTGGAGTCATGATGCTTAACTTCAGCATGATTGTATGGGTCAGGATTGATGAATCGGTTTGTCTGCTCCTGTCCGTCATTTCTGTATTTTTTTTATTTGTTCCTGGGATGTGGGCGTCGCTGGCAAAGCCAGCATTTATTGCCCATCCCTAATTGCCCTTGAGAAGATGGTGGTGAGCCGCCTTGCTGAACCACTGCAGTCCATGCGGTGAAGGTACTCCCACAGTGCTGTTAGGGAGGGAGTTCCAGGATTGTGACCCAGCGACGATGAAGGAACAGCGATATACTTCCAAGTCAGGATGGTGTGTGACTGGGAAGGGAACAGGTATGTTTAGATAGATCCTTGGGGGACTCTGGAGGCAATGATACAGGGGCAAGGGCAAGAAGAGAAAGCATTGCTGGGAATGCTCTGGCTATGACTGGATAGGTAAGAGTGGAACCAAGCAAGAGAAATCCCACTGAGCTGGACAAGAGAAAGGGCATTGGAACAAGTCTGGTTCATATCAAAAGCTGCATAGAGGTCGAGGAAGACAAGAAGGGATAATGCACCATGATTGCAGTCAGAGAAGGTGTCATTAGAGTTGTTTCAGTGCTGTGGCAGGGACAAAAACCTGATTAGAGAAATTCAAACATGGAGTTGCAGGAAAGATGGTCACAGATTTGGAAGGGAATAACATGTTCAAAAACTTTGGTGAGGAAAGGGAGTGTTGTGTTTGTACCGCTATACACAACTACATAAAATAATAAAGCAGCAGAGACTGACAGTAACTTCAAGTGACCTTTACTGGGTAACTGGAACTTCTGCACTGACTATACAAATCGATACGCGTCTGTTATATACGCTCGCAACTAAGGATGTACATCCGCAAAACAAAGTAGTCCCTTCAACGTTGTATACATTACACTTCCTCCCTCTTTCGTTTAATAGTATATTAACGCAAAATTTCTTCAATTAACGTACAGAGCCTGTCTTTACATTAACTGTTGTGTCTGTGTGTTGATAGAGACACTGAAGACAGGACTTGGTTTCATAGGTGTTTACTAAACAAAGTCTGGAGGGGAACTAACGGATACAACACAATATACAGGCTTATATAGCCAGGGTGGACATTACCGGCATTACAGTACACATGGGGCTCTTAAAGGCACATACACTACAATTCCTCCCCTTTTAGCCAACCAGTACATAATATTTTAAGTAATTATTAATTACATGTTACAAGAAAAATAATAATGCAGTTAACTAATTATAAGTCAGTCTCTCTGGAGGCTTCCTGACTCGGTCCGGATAACGCCTCGGTGGTGTAGTAGTTTCTGGTGGTGCAGTAGGTTCTTTTGGCAAGGCTGATTCGGCTTGAATGCCAGTGTCAGGTTCATCGGGTTCCAGTATCACCGGATCGGAGGTAGATATGGGTATCTCTACTTCATCGTTAGGCGTATAGAGTTGTGGTGTAGGTTGTCCCTTTTCGGATGACTTTATGATTTGGTCAGCATGGCGCCTTATTATGCTTTCTCCGATGTCCACGGTATACATCAGCGGTCCTAGTCATGTGCAGATAGTTCCAGGCTGCCATTTCTCGGTACGGTAGTCCCGGGCCAAAACTTGTTGACCTATCTGGAAGGTTCTAGTTGGCCTTTCATTCATGCCTTGAAATTGCCGGTTCTCCACATCCCTTCTGATGTTGGGCTTGAACAAATCCAGCCGGCATCTTAGGCTTCTATTGAAGAACATCATGGCGGGAGTTTGGTTTGTAACCATATGTGTTGCATTCCTGTATGCGAACAAGAAGTTATCCACCTTGTGCTGAAGTTTTATGTCTTCATTACCCATGGCCTTTATGGCCTTCTTGAAGGTCTGGACAAACCTTTCAGCCAATCCATTGGTGGCAGGATGGTATGGGGCGGACGTGTAGTGCTTAACCCCATTGTTTTTCAAGAACTTCCTGAATTCTTCGGACACAAATTGCGGTCCATTATCAGAACAGATCTGTTCCGGCAGCCCATTCCTGGCAAATATGGTCCTTAATACTGTGATGGTTTTTTCCGTGGTGGTGGAGGACATCTTTATTACCTCCGGCCACTTGGAGTGTGCATCAACCGCGATTAAGAACATTGAGTCCATAAATGGACCAGCAAAGTCGAAGTGTACCCTTTGCCAGGGAGATGAGGGCCACTCCCATGGATGTAGAGGGGCTTGGGGTGGAGCGTTTTGGACCTTCTGGCATCCTAGGCAGCTCTTGGTCATTTCTTTGATATCTCCATCGATACCTGGCCACCATACAAACGCTCTGGCTAGGTTCTTCATTTTCACTCCACCCAGATGCCCCTCATGAAGCTCCTTTAGCACTTTATCCTGGAGTTTGGGTGGAATCACCACTCTGGATCCACACATCAAGGTTCCTCGGCACACTGACAGCTGTTCTCTTCTTTGCGAGAATGCTGGCAACAGTGGTTCGCCATGTGCTGGCCATCCCTTCACTGTTAAGTCGTAGACTCGTGAGAGAGTCGGGTCATTTCACGTTTCCTTTTCAATGGCAGAATTTGTTACTGGTAGACATTCCACTATGGTTGAGTGGAACATCTCCCCTGGGTCTACTGTAGGTGCCTCTTCTACCGTTGGCAACGGTAGGCACGATAAACCGTCAGCATTCCCATGCTGTTTTGATCCTTTGTATTCTATGTTGTATTGGTGTGCCCCTAGAAAAAGGGACCACCTCTGTAGCCTTTGCGCTATCATAATGGGAACACCCTTTTTAAGGTTGAATATGGAGATGAGGGGTTGATGGTCAGTCAACAAGGTAAATTTTTGTCCGTGTAGGTAATGGTTGAATTTCTTCACTCCCCATACCAGGCTGAGTGCTTCCCTGTCGATTTGGGCATAGTTACGCTCAGCTGAGTTCAATGAGCGTGACGCAAAAGCTATCGGCCGTTCCGAGCCATCAGGGAATTTATGCGATAATACTGCTCCTATGCCATAAGGGGATGCATCGCACACCAGTCTGATTGGCAGTGATGGGTTGTAATGAGCCAAAACTTCTTTGGACGTGATTAATCTTTGCATTTATGGAAGGCACGTTTACAGTCTTCGCTCCATTTCCAAATTACTCCTGTTTGTAGCAGTTCATTAAGAGGGTGTAGAAGAGTTGATAAGTTCGGTAAAAATTTATGATAGTAATTTATTAATCCCAGGAACGACCTTAATTGTGAAACATTTTCAGGTGCTGGGGCTTTTATGACCGCTTCAATTTTTTCAGGTGACTTATGCAACCCTTCCTTATTAATTATGTGGCCACAATATGATATTTGATTTTGGAAAAATTTGCACTTGGGGCGATTTGCTCGTAGGCCCCGTTCTCTCAGCCTAGTGAGCACCTGCTCCAAATTGGCAAGGTGCTCGTTGTCGTTTTCTCCTGTTACAAGGATGTCGTCTAGGTAGCATTGAGTCCCTGGAATACCTTGGAGGACTTGCTCCATAGCTCTTTGCCAGATAGCTGGAGCGGATGCTACTCCGAAAACCAGTCGATTGTACTGGTACAGACCTTTGTGTGTATTTATCGTGAGATATTTTTTAGAGGCCTCTTCAACCTCCATCTGTAGATATGCCTGTGCCAAGTCAATTTTGGTGAAACGTTTCCCTCCGGATAGTGAGGTGAAAATATCTTCTATCCTCGGAAGAGGATACTGTACCGTGTGAAGGACCGAGTTTACCGTCACCTTGAAGCCTCCACAGATGCGAATTTTTCTCTGTTCTTCAGATTTATCATTATTCAATGCTTTCTTCATGACTGGAACGATGGGTGTTGCCCACTCGCTCCAATCTATTTTGGATAATACGCCTGCATTTTCCAAATTCTCCAGCTCTGCCTCGACTGCTGGACGAATTGCGTATGGCACCGGTCTTGCTTTAAAAAACTTGGGAATTGCTGCATCTTCCACTTTTATTGAGGCGGTGATGCCTTTCAAGGTTCCTAGTTTCTCTTGAAACACTTCTTTGGCGTTGGCCAAGATGTCTTTTAATCGTTCAGGTATGACATCATCATCATTTTTTTTCTTACTGGTCACCGTCAGTGCCTGAATGGAGTGCCAGTCTAAACGTATTTTCCTGATCCATTCACGTCCCAACAGCGGTGGGCCACCATCTTGTAGAATGTATAAATACAACTTTTGTATTTCCTTGCCGTTGTATACAACAGGCACCCTTATTTTTCCTTTGGGGTATACTTTCTGCCCCGTATATGTTTTCAAGATAATGGATGTGTCTTTTAAAGGTATATGCGGCAATAGCCGCTCGTAATCCCGTCGATTTATGACGGTCAGAGCTGATCCTGTATCTAGCTCCATTTTAACTGGGGACCCTGCTATTGTGAGGGTAACCCAAATGGTCTGGTAATCATCTTTGGCAATTACATTATGTAATTTGAGACAGCTTAGTCTCTTGTTTTCGGAGTCGCTATCGCTCTTCTGGTCTTCGGAGCTACTGTCCGTCATCATTTGTACCTTTCTGTACTTTTCTTTATTGATTTTTTTTTCCTGTCTGTGGATTTATTTTGTCCAGATCGGCATACCTGTGCAATGTGTCCAATCTTTCCGCATTGCCTCCATGCTTTGTCCTTGAACCAGCAGTCCCTCTGGTCATGGGTGGATCTGCCGCAGCGATAACATCTCTCGAAACCCTGTGTCATTTCATGGCTGCCGAAGTCCTGTGTCTTTTGTTGTATCTCTGCAATTCCTCTTGCGGCTGCTTCGTATGATACAGCCATACTGAAAGCCTTGTCCAGTGTTAAATCTTTTTCAGAAAGCAGCCTTTTCTGTGTTCCTTCACTTAAGAGACCGCAGACGAATTTGTCTCGAAGATAATCTGCTAGTCCTGCCCCGAATTGGCAGTGTTTTGATAGCTTTCTTAATTCGGTGAGGTAATCAGCGTTACTTTCATTCTTGTGTTGATTTCTCTTGAAGAATTTGAATCGTTCCGCTATCAGCAGCGGTGTTGGGTTTAAGTGCTCCTGTAGGGTATCAACAATTTCTTCAAAATTCTTGTCCTTTGGTTTGGCTGGAGTGATTAAATTTCGTAACAGCCCATATGTCTTTGCGCCCATTAGATTTAGCAGTACTGAAGCTTTTTTTTCATCCTCTACTCCGTTTGCAGTGCAATATACCTCCACTCTTTCCACATATGTGGTCCAATCCGGGCAGCACGGTGGCATAGTGGTTAGCACTGTTGCCTCACAGCGCCAGGAACCCGGGTTCGAATCTGGCCTCGGGTGACTGTCTGTGTGGAGTTTGCACATTCTCCCCGTGTTTGCGTGGGTTTTCTCCGGGTGCTCCGGTTTCCTCCCACAGTCCAAAGATGTGCGGGTTAGGTTGATTGGCTATGATAAATTGACCCTTAGTGTTAGGGGGATTAAATACGTGGGGTTACGGGGATAGAGTGGGATATGTGTTGGTGTAGGGGTTACGGGGATCGGGTGGGATATGTGTCGGTGCAGGCTCGATGGGCCGAAATGGCCTCTATCTGCACTGTGGGGTTTCTGTGTGATTCTGTGTGTGATCCTCTATCTCGTTATCAAAAGCATCAATATTGCCAGACTTAGGCATCTTAGAAAAGATATGGCGCTTCCCGCGCTTTTTTTTCTTTCCTGCAGAAAAGATATGGCGCTTCCTGCGCTTTCCCGCCGCTGCTGCCGATGACAACGCTGTTTCCCGCGGTTTCCGTTCTTTTTTTAAATTTATTTATTTATTTACAGTTGGAGACTCGTTCCCGCCGGACTTTCTCTCTAGGTCTGAACGCCGACCTGCTTGCAGCGCCGGCTGTCTCCCGAGTGCTCCCTCCCCATCTGTTACTGCTTGCCTCCGCTTTCGCTGCTTGGCCCAGCTGTCGAGCCAGCCGCTGGAGCCCCAGCCTGATGCCCAGGAAGGATTAGCGCAGTACCTGCCACCAGCTTGGCCAGCTGGTGAAACCACAGCTTCTTTCACTTTCTTGATTCTTCTGGACGCCAGAGGAATCGATGTCCTTGAGGTGCTGCCGAATTGCAGGTAAGTCCATTTCCACTTCGTCGCCACTGTTGTGTCTGTGTGTTGATAGAGACACTGAAGACAGGAGTTGGTTTCATAGGTGTTTACTAAACAAAGTCTGGAGGGGAACTAACGGATACAACACAATATACAGGCTTATATAGCCCGAGTGGCCATTACCGGCATTACAGTACACATGGGGCTCTTAAAGGCACATACACTACATTAACCTTTTTGTTTTCTTAAAAGTAACAAAATTCAAATTCCAACATAACATTTATTTTGTCAACAGCCCTTTTACAAGTCAAGTCTCTGGGGAGGCCTCCTCTGCCTCTCTGGGTAACGTCTCTCCAGAATCTCTTGCTTTGGGGAATGAGACTGTACAGGTACAGGAGCATCAAGTGAGCTATCAGCACAGGTAGAGCTCTCAGCTGTGGATGAGGCTGGTGCTGATGCTGATGAATCAGGAGTGTCTGTTTCCATGTCAGGTGAGTCTGGGCGAGGTATAGGGGTGTTTTTCACCTGAACATCCAGAATTTGGTCCACATGACGTCTCAAAATGTTCTCTCCCACATCCACAGTATACATCAGTGGTCCCTCTCTTGTGGATATTGTCCCTGGTTGCCACTTTTCCATCCGGAAATCACGAGCAAGAACTGACTGTCCCACACTGAAGCTTCTTGTTGGCTTAGCATTCAAATGTTTGAACTGTTTGTTCTCTACATCACGGTGTACATTCGGTTTAAGAAGGTCCATACGAGATCTCAGGTTCCTGTTCAGAAACATCATCGCTGGAGTCTGATTAGTGGCTGCGTGTACTGCGTTCCGATACGCAAAGAGGAAATTGTCTATCTTGTGTTACAGTGGTAGATTCTCGCTGTACATTGCTTTGATGGCCTTCTTGAAAGTCTGTACGAATCTTTCTGCCAAGCCATTTGTAGCTGGACGGTACGGGGCAGATGTGTAGTGCTTGATTCCATTTTTCCTCATGAAACCTTGGAATTCGTCAGAGACAAATTGTCATCCATTGTCTGTGCAGATTTGTTCTGGTAGGCCATTTCCAGCAAACATGGTCCTCAGAACTGAAATGGTCTTTTCAGAAGTGGTTAATTTCATTTTAATGACCTCGGGCCATTTGGAATGTACATCGACTGCAATCAAGAACATGGAGTCCATGAACGGTCCAGCAAATTCGATATGCACACGTTGCCATGGTGATGAGGGCCATTCCCATGGATGGAGAGGGGCTTGTGGTGGTGCGTTCTGGACCTTTTGACATCCTGAGCAGCTCTTTGTCAGGTCCTCGATCTGTTTGTCAATTCCCGGCCACCACACGTATCCACGGGCAAGGCTTTTCATCTTTACCGTACCTAAGTGACCTTCATGCAGTTCATCTAGCACTCGGTTACGAAGCTTGGGAGGAATCACAACTCGTGAGCCGCACATCAGTGTTCCCCAACACACTGATAACTGCTGCCTCCTAGCTGAGAATGCTGGAAACAATAAGTCACCGTGCGCTGGCCATCCCTTCACAGTGACATCATAAACTTTTGACAATGTAGGGTCATTGCGTGTTTCTCTTTCAATGAGGGAGTTTGTCACTGGTAGCTGCTCAACTGTTGTTGTGTGAAATACCTCTGCTGAGTCAACTGTTGTAGTTCTCTCTGAGGTCGGCAGTGGTAAACATGACAAACCATCGGTGTTGCCATGTTGCTTGGTCCCCTTGTATTCAATGTCATACAGGTGAGCCCCTAGGAAGAGTGACCATCGCTGTAGCCGTTGTGCCGTCATCACTGGAATGCCCTTCCTTGGGTTGAAGATTGTAACGAGAGGCTGGTGGTCAGTTAACAGTGTAAACTGTTGACCATACAAGTAGTGGTTGAATTTCTTGACTCCCCACACAAGGCTGAGGGCCTCTCGGTCAATCTGTGCATAATTGCATTCAGCTGTAGTCAATGATCTTGAGGCAAAGGCTATTGGTCTTTCTGAGCCATCTGGGAACTTCTGTGACAACACGGCACCAATGCCATGGGGTGAAGCATCACATGCCAGTCGAATAGGTAAGGATGGGTCAAAGTGCGCTAGCACCTCTTCTGAAGTAATGAGTCTTTTACTCTCTTGAAAAGCTTGTTCAAAGCTGTCACTCCACTTCCATTGTGACCCTGTCTGTAGCAGTGCATTTAGTGGATGTAACACTGTGGATAGGTTGGGCAAGAACTTGTGATAGTAGTTCACCAGTCCAAGATATGATCTCAACTGAGACACATTTTCAGGTGTTGGTGCATTAATCACAGCTTCAATCTTGTCTGGAGACTTGTGTAAACCATCCTTGTCAATCACGTGTCCACAGTGTGAGATTTCCTTTTTGAAAAACTCACACTTGTCTCGGTTCGCTTGGAGCCCATACTCCCGTAACCTGATGAGCACCTGTTCAAGGTTGGAAAGGTGGTCGTTGTCATTCTTGCCAGTAATGATGATGTCATCAAGATAACACTGAGTACCTGGGATCCCCTGCAGGACTTGGTCCATTGCCCTTTGCCAGGTTGCAGGAGCTGATGCTATTCCGAATACCAGCCGATTGTACTGGTAAAGGCCTTTATGCGTGTTTATTGTCAGGTACTTCTTTGATGCATCATCAATTTCCACTTGGAGATAGGCCTGGGCCAAGTCAATCTTTGTGAAGCGTTCCCCTCTTGACAGGGAAGCAAAGATGTCCTCAATGCGAGGCAATGGGTACTGTACTGTGTGGAGGACTGGGTTAACAGTCACTTTAAAGTCTCCGCGGATGCGCACTTTTCTTGGTTTTCCTGGTTTTGTGCTGGAGGTTTTCTTCATCACTGGAACTATAGGTGTGGCCCATTCACTCCAATCCACCTTGGACAGGACCCCTATCTGCTCCAAGTTCTCCAGCTCTGCTTCTACTGAAGGGCGAATTGCATAAGGCACTGGTCTGGCCTTGTGGAACTTTGGATTTGCGTTCTCCTCAAACTTAATTTTTGCTTTTGTGCCCTTAAGTGTTCCTATTCCCTTCTTGAACACTTCCTGAGAGTCAGAGAGTATTTGTGACAGTCTCTCAGGAGTGGCGTTGCTGTCCTCCTTTGCTGACACAAACAGTGCTTGGATGGTGTGCCAACCCAACTGTATTTTCCTGAGCCATTCGTGTCCCAGTAATGGTGGTCCTCCATTTTCCACTACATAGAGGTTCAATTGCGGTATTTTTTTTTCTTTGTATGTCACTGTCACTTTTATTTTACCTTTGGGGCACACTCTTTGTCCTGTGTATGTCTTTAACAGTACTTTAGTTGGCCTTAGCGGTATGTGTGAAAACAGTCGTTTGCAGTCATGTACAGAGATCACTGTTAAAGCTGAGCCTGTGTCCAACTCCATTTTTGGCCTAACTCCTGCCACTTCTGGAGTAATCCATATTATTCTGTGATCCCCTGTCTCTTTCACACTGTGTAGTTTTAGACAAGCCAGATCCTCTTCCTCTGAGTCTGTGTCACTTTTTTCTTTATCTGAACTGTCTCCAGTCACGTAGTGTACCCTCTTGTATCTATCTTTGAAAGGTTTCTTGTTTTCAGTCACTTGATGTACCTTTTTGTTACTCTGTGTTGTATCAGTTTTCGGCTTCTTATTTGCTTTGCAGACTCTTTCAATGTGCCCTCGTCTGCCACATTGTCTGCAGTCTTTGTCTTTAAACCAACAGTCATTGTGGTCATGTGACATTTTGCCACAGCGATAGCCCTTCTTTTCTTGTTTCAGTGACATTTTATTAGTTGAATATTCCAGGGATTTTTGTTGAATTTCTAATGCGCCACGTGCTGCTGCTTCCATTGATATTGCAATACTTAGAGCCTTCTCCAATGTGAGATGAAAAGATCGGGGGCGTTATGAGACCTGGCAGGGTGGGGGAGGGAGGGAAGATCACTTTGGGGCCAGCCACCAGAGGATCATGGCCGGCCTCAGGATGATTGTTGGGGGGTGGGGGGTGGGGGGAGTTCCGGGAAGGCGATTGTAAGCTTATGAGGGGGTATCTCCGATCACGGTCTTGGACTAGGCCGGGACCCTGGATCCAGGAGGTAGGTATAAAGGCACGTACCTCCTGGATGCAGCAGTCCTCTCTTTGCTGTAACTGCAGTGTGTGTACACGAAGTGTGTAAAAACCCATCCAGATAAAGTTAAAAACAAAATGGAGGTTAAAAAAGAGGCTTCCAGCCTCATTATAATATGTAAATTAACATCCCACCTCCTGGCAGCGGGTTGCTCCCCCCCCCCACCTGCCCCGCCTCCATTAAAACCAGAAAGAAAGACTTGCATTTATATAGCGCCTTTCCTGACCACCAGACATCTCAAAGCGCTTTACAGCCAATGAAGTAGTTTTGAAGCGTAGTCACTGTTGTAATGTAGGAAATGCAGCAGCCAATTTGCACACAGCAAGCTCCCACAAACAGCAATGTGATAATCACCAGATAATCTGATTTTGTTATACTGATTGAGGGATAAATATTGGCCAGGACTCCAGGGATAACTCTCCTGCTCTTCTTCGAAATAGTGCCATGGGATCTTTCACCTGAGAGAGCAGACGGGGCCTTGGTTTAATGTCTCATCTAAAAGATGCCATCTCCGACAGTGCAGCGCTCCCTCAGCACTGCACTGGAGTGTCAGCCTAGGTTTTTGTGCTCGCATCCCTGGGGTGGGACTTGAACCCACAACCTGACTCAGAGGCGATGAGGAAATGGGGGGTTGGAGGCAGCTTCAGGTTGGGAATCCGATTTTTTTAACAATTGATGTACCCCCACGCTCCAAACCCTCCTGTTTCTTTAGGTTAAAATTCCCGTCTCTGGATTACTAGTCCAGCAACATAATCACTAAGCTACCATTCCTGTAAATTAAGGATTACTTAAATTGATTGGGCATGACTCTTTACAGTCGGTTAAATTCATAATGAGAAAATACAACTTGTCATTATCAATAGATATTAGGCCGGAATTTTAATCTGGAGGCGGGTCGGGAGCGGGGGTGGCTGGGTGTTAAAAAGCGGTCAGGAACCCCAGGAGAATGGTTTTCCTGCAGGCCCAGCCATTAAATTTGGATTAGCATTTCAAAACCCCCCTTCCCGCCCACAGCCAGCCAGCCTCTCTGTCTAAGCTGCTGAGAGGAGGGCGGAAGGGAGTGAGTGGTCGGGGGCCAGAGGAGGATCGGGTCAGAGGATCAGGGCCGGAGGAGCATGGGTGGGGAGGGTGGGCTTGGGAGCCGGAGGACAATCGGGGGCTGGAGGAGCATGGGGGCTGGGGTTGGGAGCTGGAGGACGATCAGGGCCAGAAGAGGGAGGCTGGAGGAGCATCGGGCGGGGTGGGTGGGTGGGGAGGGAACTAGAGGAGCATTGGGGCTGGAGGGGGGGGGGGGGGAGGCCAGGAAGGCGTTCGGAGGCCTCGTGGGGGGTATTAGAGGTCTTGTGGGATGGAGGTCGGGGGTGATTGTAGACCTCGTAGGGGCTGATCCAAGGCCTTGGGGAGGAGAGGTTGCGGGGTGAGCAGAGGCCTCGTGGGGTGGAGGTCGGGGGTGATTGAAGACTTTGTGGGGTGTTCGGAGGCCTCAGGCAGGGAGGTCAGGGGAGATCGGAGGCCTCAGGTTGAAGGGGAGGGGGGGAGGTATGCGATTGTGTGGGGTGGATGAGGTGGGGACGTCGGGTCCAGGAGGTAAGTGGAAAGGCACTCACCTCCTGGATCCAGCAGGGCTCGACTTCCTTTAGCTGGGGGGTTCCCCGAGGCCTGGGAAACCCGACCAGCCAGAGTTCAATTTGAAATTGTGGCTCACCATGAGGCACGCTGGTCTCGTTATAATCTTTAAATGGGCGACCCGCCTCCTGGAAGCGGGTTGACTGCCCGCCCCTCCCGTCCCACCTCTGTTAAAACCGGAAGTGGGTGGGTTTGGTGGCAGGTTCGGATCGGGATTCAGCTTTTTAACCCTTTAACCTCCCACCCGACCCCAACCAACCTGTTTTTTGGGGGGTTAAAATTCCCCCTTATTATACTAGATAGGTCTGCTATTTTCCAAATATCACCAAAAAAACAAGAAATATCCCCCCAGGGATGGCTGCTGTGTGAAATGGAAATATCATACAAGTGCAATAAATGGTAGATTTGTGATGCTGGTTAAGGCATGTTGTTGGGCAAAGTAGAGATTTATCTATACTACACTGCTGGATGCTGGATGCTGAATCGAAAACTAGTCTGAAAAAAAAATACCGCAATTGAACCTCTATGTACTGAAAAATGGAGGACCACCATTGCTGGGGCATGAATGGCTCAGGAAAATACAGTTGGATTGGCACACCATCCAAGCACTGTTTGTGTCAGCAAAGGAGGACAGCAACGCCACTCCTGAGAGACTGTCACAAATACTCTCTGACTCTCAGGAAGTGTTCAAGAAGGGAATAGGAACACTTAAGGGCACGAAAGCAAAAATTAAGTTTGAGGAGAACGCAAATCCAAAGTTCCACAAGGCCAGACCAGTGCCTTATGCAATTCGCCCTTCAGTAGAAGCAGAGCTGGAGAACTTGGAGCAGATAGGGGTCCTGTCCAAGGTGGATTGGAGTGAATGGGCCACACCTATAGTTCCAGTGATGAAGAAAACCTCCAGCACAAAACCAGGAAAGCCAAGAAAAGTGCGCATCCGCGGAGACTTTAAAGTGACTGTTAACCCAGTCCTCCACACAGTACAGTACCCATTGCCTCGCATTGAGGACATCTTTGCTTCCCTGTCAAGAGGGGAACGCTTCACAAAGATTGACTTGGCCCAGGCCTATCTCCAAATGGAAATTGATGATGCATCAAAGAAGTACCTGACAATAAACACGCACAATGGCCTTTACCAGTACAATCGACTGGTATTCGGAATAGCATCAGCTCCTGCAACCTGGCAAAGGGCAATGGACCAAGTCCTGCAGGGGATCCCAGGTACTCAGTGTTATCTTGATGACATCATCATTACTGGCAAGAATGACAACGACCACCTATCCAACCTTGAACAGGTGCTCATCAGGTTACGGGAGTATGGGCTCCGAGCGAACCGAGACAAGTGTGAGTTTTTCAAAAAGGAAATCTCATACTGTGGACATGTGATTGACAAGGAAGGTTTACACAAGTCTCCAGACAAGATTGAAGCTGTGATTAATGCACCAACACCTGAAAAAGTGTCTCAGTTGAGATCATATCTTGGACTGGTGAACTATTATCACAAGTTCTTGCCCAACCTATCCACAGTGTTACATCCACTAAATGCGCTGCTACAGACAAGGTCATAATGGAAGTGGAGTGACAGCTGTGAACAAGCTTTTCAAGAGAGTAAAAGACTCATTACTTTCAATAACCACAAAACTAGAAGTTATAGACTTTAACAAGTTGGCTTTTAATCACTAAGATCAGAGCTAACATCTCAACACACCGACTGGCTCACAGGAATGAGTCATACAGATCCTGGGATCTTTAAGTAAGAGAAGTCAGGGGCGGAGCCAAGAGCCAAGACCTGGAACCTTCCAGGTTAGTCAGGAAAGATGAAGTGAAACTATACACCATGTGGGGGAGGGTAATATACATGAGTGCAAAACGAATACAGGCAAGACAAACAGATTTCATTACAAGGTGCTAGCTCACTTTGACCCATCCTTACCTATTCGACTGGCATGTGATGCTTCACCCCATGGCATTGGTGCCGTGTTGTCACAGAAGTTCCCAGATGGCTCAGAAAGACCAATAGCCTTTGCCTCAAGATCATTGACTACAACTGAACGCAATTATGCACAGATTGACCGAGAGGCCCTCAGCCTTGTGTGGGGAGTCAAGAAATTCAACCACTACTTGTATGGTCAACAGTTTACACTGTTAACTGACCACCAGCCTCTCATTTCAATCTTTAACCCAAGGAAGGGCGTTCCAGTGATGACGGCACAACGGCTGCAGCGATGGTCACTCTTCCTAGGGGCTCACCTGTATGACATTGAATACAAGGGGACCAAGCAACATGGCAACGCCGATGGTTTGTCACGTTTACCACTGCCGACCTCAGAGAGAACTACAACAGTTCACACAGCAGAGGTATTTCACACAACAATAGTTGAGCAGCTACCAGTGACAAACTCCCTCATTGAAAGAGAAACACGCAATGACCCTACATTGTCAAAAGTTTATGACATCACTGTGAAGGGATGGCCAGCGCATGGTGACTTATTGTTTCCAGGTGTGTCGGGGATCACTGATGTGCGGCTCACGAGTTGTGATTCCTCCCAAGCTTCGTAACCAAGTGCTAGATGAACTGCATGAAGGCCACTTAGGTACGGTAAAGATGAAAAGCCTTGCCCGTGGATATGTGTGGTGGCCGGGAATTGACAAACAGATCGAGGACCTGACAAAGAGCTGCTCAGGATGTCAAAAGGTCCAGAATGCACCACCACAAGCCCCTCTCCATCCATGGGAATGGCCCTCATCACCATGGCAACGTGTGCACATCGACTTTGCTGGACTGTTCATGGACTCTATTTTCTTGATTGCAGTCGATGCACATTCCAAATGGCCCGAGGTCATTAAAATGAAATTAACCACATCTGAAAAGACCATTTCAGTTCTGAGGACCATGTTCGCTAGAAATGGCCTACCAGAACAAATCTGCACAGACAATAGATGACAATTTGTCTCTGATGAATTCCAAGGTTTCATGAGGAAAAATGGAATCAAGCACTACACATCTGCCCTGTACCATCCAGCTACAAATGGCTTGGCAGAAAGATTTGTACAGACTTTCAAGAAGGCCATTAAAGCAACGTACAGTGAGAATCTACCACTGCAACACAAGATAGACAATTTCCTCTTTGCTTATCAGAACACAGTACACGCAGCCACTAATCAGACTCCAGCGATGATGTTTCTGAACAGGAACCTGAGATCTCGCATGGACCTTCTTAAACCGAATGTACATCGTGATGTAGAGAACAAACAGTTCAAACATTTGAATGTTAAGCCAACAAGAAGCTTCAGTGTGGGACAGTCAGTTCTTGTTCGTGATTTTCGGACGGAAAAGTGGCAACCAGGGACAAGAGAGGGATCACTGATGTATACTGTGGATGTGGGAGAGAATGTTTTGAGACGCCATGTGGACCAAATTCTGGATGTTCAGGTGGAAAACACCCCTATACCTCGCCCAGACTCACCTGACATGGAAACAGACACTCCTGATTCATCAGCATCAGCACCAGCCTCATCCACAGCTGAGAGCTCTACCTGTGCTGATAGCTCACTTGATGCTCCTGTACCTGTACAGTCTCATTCCCCAAAGCAAGAGAGTCTGGAGAGACGTTACCCAGAGAGGCAGAGGAGGCCTCCCCAGAGACTTGACTTGTAAAAGAGCTGTTGACAAAATAAAATGTTATGTTGGAATTTGAATTTTGTTACTTTTAAGAAAACAAAAAGGTTACTGTAAAGACAGGCTCTGTATGTTAATTATAGAAATTTTGCATTAATATACTATTAAACTAAAGGGGGAGGAAGTGTAATGTATACAACATTGAAGGGACTACTTTGTTTTGCGGATGTACATCCTTAGTTGCGAGCGTATATAACAGACGCGTATCGATTTGTATAGTCAGTGCCGAAGTTCCAGTTAACCAGTAAAGATCATTGAAGTTACTCTCAGTCTCTGCTGCTTTATTATTTTATGTAGTTGTGTATAGCGGTACAAACACAACACAACCTAATGCCCAGAGCCAGCCAGCCTCTCCATTTGGCTTGCTGTGGATAGGAAGCAGGGGCTTCAGGTGCAAATCAGGCTCTGCCGTTAGAGTCAGTCGGGCCTGCGAGAAACCCGTGCTCCCGGGTTTCTCACCCACATCGGAGCCCGCCCCCAACCCGCCTTCCCCATGAAAATCTATGCCATGAGTTCGAATCCCACCACTGCAACGGGGGAATTTAGATTCAGGTAATTAAATAAATCTGGAATCAAAAGCTGGTATCAGTAATGGTGACCATGAAACTACTGGATTGTCAAAAAAACATCCGCTTCACTGATGTCCTGTAAGCATCGAACGCCAGCCCGAAGTTCATTTCAGACTTTTTGAATGATTGTTTGGAGAAGATGGGAGGGGCCCAGGTGTTCTTGATGGACAGAAGATTCCAGCCAGGTCTACAAACTAATTATGGGAGAACTTCTGGGCAGTCAGAATTCTCTGGGAAGACAATGGGTCCGAGTAGGTGACTCACAGTAACGAGCACCTAGATGAGATAGCCCCGAAGGCGGGAACCGGACAAAAGAGGGCCATTGTAAATTAATGGGAAGCCACTTAACCCAGGATCAGGTGAGAAGTGCGGCCCATCATCTGTCATTAAGACGAGCACCTAGATGGGATAGCCCAAAAAGGAGGGAAACCAGACAAAGAAGACAAAGAAAGGTGGTTAAAAACACATCACTGCAACTACACAGACCAGAGTGAACTTTTAGGATATAGAGAAGGCAGCTTTGCCATTTTCTCTCTCTCTCTCTCGCTTGCTCAAAACCACCACGAGCGACAAGAGCCTCGCCTTGCTCTTCGACTGTAGGAACGAACCTCGAAACTGGGACTTGGATACTGCATCGGCGATACGGAACCAGGAGACACATTCTACACAGGGGAGCAGTGAGCAAGAAAACTGACAATTGGGGTGAGCATTGTCCAAGCCCACACATCCTTAAGACCACCAGTACTGTGTGAGGGGTTGTTGTATGTCCCAACCAAGCCAGAGGAGTTTAGTGGGGAGGTTCTGTGTGTATTTTATACTCTGTATAGCAACACAGTGTGATTTTAGGCATCTTAATACAAGACAGGGGCCTGTTCGACAGGCCAAGTTGTATTGTTGTACTATAGCAAAATACTGCAGATGTTGGAAATCCGAAATAACAACAGAAAATGCTGGAAAAACTCAGCAAGTCAGGCAACATCCGTGGAGAGAAATTTGAGTTGACGTTTCGGGTTTGACCCTTCTTCAAAACTGGAGAGAAAAGGAACTAGATCGAAGGCAGGGCTGCGATCGGACAAAAGAATAAAAGAACCAAAAGAAGTAAAAGAGATTAGAAGCTGGACGAGATGGTAATAGGCTGTGATTAGGTGTAAAGTGTACTGGCAGGGCAAAAGATAGCTGCCAGGTGTGAGAGAGAAACAAAAGGAAAGGGGGGGGGGGGAAAGGAAAGGAGTGGAAAAATATAAGTGAAAATGAAATAGGGGCCGAGGTTATGATCTGAAATTGTTGAACTCGATATTGAGACCGGAAGGCTGCAGAGTGCCTAATCGGAAGATGAGGTGCTGTTCCTCGAGTTTACGTTGAGCTTCCGTGGAACAGTACAAGAGGCCAAGGACGGTGAGGTCCGAGTGGGAATGGAGTGGTGAATTGAAATGACAGGCGACCGGAAGCTCGGGGTCACCCTTACGGACTGAACGGAGGTGTTCCGCAAAGCGGTCACCCAATCTGCGTTTGGTCTCCCGTTTGGTGACCGCTTTGCGGAACACCTCCGTTCAGTCCGTAAGGGTGACCCCGAGCTTCCGGTCGCCTGTCATTTCAATTCACCGCTCCATTCCCACTCGGACCTCACCGTCCTTGGCCTCTTGTACTGTTCCACGGAAGCTCAACGTAAACTCGAGGAACAGCACCTCATCTTCCGATTAGGCACTCTGCAGCCTTCCGGTCTCAATATCGAGTTCAACAATTTCAGATCATAACCTCGGCCCCTATTTCATTTTCACTTATATTTTTCCACTCCTTTCCTTTCCCCCCCCCCTTTCCTTTTGTTTCACTCTCACACCTGGCAGCTATCTTTTGCCCTGCCAGTACACTTTACACCTAATCACAGCCTATTACCATCTCGTCCAGCTTCTAATCTCTTTTACTTCTTTTGGTTCTTTTATTCTTTTGTCCGATCGCAGCCCTGCCTTCGATCTAGTTCCTTTTCTCTCCAGTTTTGAAGAAGGGTCAAACCCGAAACGTCAACTCAAATTTCTCTCCACGGATGTTGCCTGTATTGTTGTACTGTTTGTTTTACGTCACCAGGCATTTTACGTACTGGAGGCGGGTGTGTTATTAAACACCGTATGATTGACTCTGAAAAGCTTGTCTGTGTCCCAGCCCTGTTCACTGTAATTCCTGTCGTATAGAACTGAGTAGGAGGGGTGATTCGAACAACCAAAGCAAACCAGCTACAGAATTTTAGGGAAGGAAATCTGCTGTCCTTGCCCGATCTGGCTGATATGTGACTCCAGACCCACAGCAATCTAGTTGACACTTAACTGTCTTCTGAAATGGCCTAGCAAGCCAATCAGTTGTATCAAACTGCTATGACAAAGGGCAATTGGGGATGGGCAATAAATGCTGACCTTGCCAGCAATGCCCACATCCCGTGAATGAATAAAAAAAAATTCTGACATTACCGAATCTTATGCCACGTGTGTTATAATTCACACTGTTCTGGGTCTGATATTACCAAAAGACTTGGGTCAAAATACTTAATGTGCTTTTGTACACTATACAGAAATCCCATGTACAATGAGTGTTTGCATATTGCTTATGCATGATGCTGATACAAGTGAATTTACTGTCGTCTAACATTGTGGTGAGTAGGTTGAATATAAACTAGCTTCCAGCATTCTTTTGGGTTTGAGGTAGGAGTGTAGAAGAAGCAGCCTCTGCCCCTCAGGCTGATATGCCCCTCAGTGATTCACTTATGACCATCTGGCTTATGCCACCGATCCCAGAGAAAGCCCTGAAAAGAATTCTGTCACGGTCAATGTGTTCTTGTATCACTCAACAGCACAATTATCTTTCTGGCCCTTGTTGCGTTTGCAAAGATAATCCAGAGGCCGTAAGCAGAGCTCAGTTCATGTTGCTTTTAATGGCTGATCTAAACACACTCTACAGGCAAAAGCAATCGAATACCTATATCCAATGTCAGACACAATACAACGATAATAGCACTATCAAACTCCATGTGCTCAGGCCAAGGCAATCGAGTACCTATCACCAATGTCAAACATAACATTTCCTCCCCCTCACAGAATTTCAAACATGAAATGTAGTGACAAAGTCCTGTAGGTGGCCAGGGCGAGAACGTGTACGAACAGGCCGAGGTGCGGACTGGTGAAGAGCAGGCCGAAGTGGGGACTTGTGAGGAGCAGGCTGAAGCACAATATCTGCTTGAGGGTTGGCTGGCTGAGCCACATGTGCATCCCGCCACTCTGGGGGTAAGGCTTGGGGATTAGGTCCGTATAATCCCGCATCGGGGGTGCTGGCACCTTCCGAAGGCGGCTGGCATGCCACCGAGAGCCGTCAGTGAGGCAGAAAGTGGCTGGTCCAAGTTGGCGGCTGATTTGGAGAGGGGAGGACCAGAATGAGGCCATTTTATTGTTGCGGTGAGGCCTGCGGACTCTGACCTAATCGGAGACTGAGATGTTGGGCACCTTGGCCCTCTTCGACTGGTCGAAGCGGAGTTTCATCTTCTCCTGCTGTCTAGCAACTGTGGCTTGAGCCGGTGGAGCAGGGCTCTGAGCTAGCGAGGGGCGGAGCCTGCCAAGGGGCAGCATGAGCTCACGGCCTAGCATGAGGGATGCGGGTGAGACCCCTGTAGTGGAATGCTGGGAGGCTCTGTAGTGCAGCAGTGTGTGGAGGAGGGCCTTGTCAAACGCACACCCCTGGGATAGGTGTGCTCTGAGGCCATTTTTCAGTGTCTGGTTAAAACGCTCCACCCCCCCATTTGACTCGGGGTGGTAGTACGTATGTGACGGATGCCCTTGCTGTCAAGGTAAGAGGAGAGTTCCGAAGAGACCATTTGGGGGCCATTGTCTGTGGTGATGGCCTTTGGATGCCCCCAGCGGGAGAAGAGGGACTCAAGGATATCAATGATGACCCGAGAGGTGACGGAGCCCACGGCAGTGACCTCTGGCCATTTTGAGTGCAGGTCATAGGTCACCACTAGGAACCGTTGATGGTGGGGGACACCATGGATCTCCCCGCAGACGTCCAGCAGCAGGTGCTCCCAGGGCTGAGAGGGCCAGGCAAGGGGTTGCAGAGGTGGAGGAGCTTGGTGGCCAGTATTGCCACTTACAAGGCAGGCTGCACAGTCCTTGACCAGGGCCTCGATTTCCCTGTCGATACCCGGCCACCACACTAGGTCTCGGCATCGTTGTTTGAGCTTCACTATGCCCAAGTGGCCCTCATGCGCCATGGATAAAACACGCGCATGAAGGGCACTTGGGACCACAGTGCAGAGCGCAAGTGCAACACAGGAGTCATTCCAGCAGGAGAGCTCCTCTTTAACTCTGGAGTAGGCAGACAGTTCCTCAGGCACCTTGCGAGGCCAGCCATCTCTGATGAAGGTGCACAGCTGGGAGAGGGCCGGATCCTGTTCAGAGGCCTCTTTGAGCTCCTGGAGAGAGACTGTGGTTTGGAGAGGCGTGTGCAGCATCTGGACGATATCCTGTTCCACATGTTCAGACCCGACGAGTGGGGCTGGGGCAGAGACAGTGCGGGAGAGCAGATCTGCAACAACATTGTCACGTCCTGGTGTGAACTGGAGACTGAAATTGTATTGGCGGAGGCGGTCAGACCAGCGGTGTAGACGCAGTGGTCTGTGGCCCGTGCCGGATGTCGACAGCAGGGCAGTGAGAGCCTGGTGATCGGTTCGCAGGGTGAAGGCACGGCCATACGTGTACAGGTGCCACCGCTCACATGCCCAGACGCACGCCAGCACCTCACGCTCGCCAACTGAGTACTTCTGTTCAGTGGGGCTAAGGGCTCGGGAGGCAAAGGCGATTGGTTTCTCCACTCCATTCTTATCTGCGATAACACCGCCCCCACAGCTGCAGCGGACGCGTCGCAGGTGACGAGGGTGGGGCTGGCGACGTCAAAGTGAGCCAACACTGGAGGCGACGTGAGCTGCGATTTGAGGAGGCGAACAGCTTCCATACAGGCTTGTGACCACACCCAGGGCTCATCCTTTCACAGGAGCTGGTGCAGTGGGGCTGTGGTGGCTGAGTACTGGGGCAAAAACTTCAGGTAGTACCCAGTCATGCCAAGGAAGGAGGCAACCTATGCTGCAGAGCTGGTTTCTGGGATGCTGTGAATGGCATTCACGTTTGACTGGAGTGGGGATATACCGTCAGCCAACAACCGAAACCCCACAAATTCGATCTCTGAAACAGCAAAGACACACTTTTCGCCATTCAGTGTGAGCTTGTGTTTTGCTAGAGCCGTGAAAACTCTGTGAAGGCATTCGTCGTGAGTGGAGGTTGAGGGCCCATGCATGACGATGTCATCCAGGTAGATGGCCACCCCAGGAATGCCCGTGAGCACAGATGACATCACCTTTTGGAAGCAGCTGGGTGCAGAGCTAAGTCCAAATGGCATCCTGGTGTACCGAAAGACGCCAGCATGTGTCACAAAAGCAGTGAGGTCCCTGTTGCTGGGGTGGAGGGGAACCTGTAGCTAGCCCTGTCGAAGGTCCAGTTTCGAGAACAGGATGGAACCATAGAACTGCGCTGTGAGTTCCTCTGACGTGGGCAGTGGATATTTGTCAGGGATTACGGCCTTATTCACTGCTCGAAGATCGACACAGACGCGTAGACCACCTGACCTTTTCGTTGCGACCACCAGGTTGGAGACCCATGGGGAGGCATCAACTGGTTCGATGATGCCAGCTTCCAGTAGCTGCTTTAGTTCAGCTGTGACCCCGTCACGGAGAGCAAACGGGATGCGGCGCAGTGGCTGAATGACAGGGGTAACGGTGGAGTCAACCATGGGCTGGTGGGTGACGGCAGTCAGGCAGCCCAGACCCTCGAAGAGTGCTGGCCATGTTTGGTGCCACGGTGAGGCGACGTGCAGAATCGCAGACCCGCCGGTGTCCAAGAGAGAAAAACCCAGGTCAGTGAAAAGATCCAGTCCCATCAGGTTAGCTCCTTGGCGTGACACATGAAAACAAAAATCTGGCAAAACTTTTGTTCCATAGCGTAGTGAGGTTGACTGAGCCCACTAGTCCAATTTTCGAATTACCATACCCGCAAAGGGCAGTGGAGAGCGCAGAGAGTGGCAGGGAGATGAAAAAGCGTTTGAATGTGTCCACATTCAGCAGTGAGACGCTGGCACCGGTATCCAACAACAGCGGGATGCACACATCATTCAGGTTAATTGTGCATGACTTGAAAGCCACTATTGTCACAGAGCTCACATTGCGAATTATATTGCTTGAGGACTGAGAGTGTTCATTTGTAGCAATCGGGGCAGAGCGGCAGACATTGGCAAAGTGATTTTGTTTTCCATAATTGCGACAGGCTTGGCCGTGCATGGGGCAATTCTGCGCTCTGGTAGCATGTGAACGAGATCCGCAGTTTCCACTGTTGCTGCGGTAGCGCGTGTTGCTGCTGTCGCGCGAGCATGACCATGTCAGAGCTGTCGGGGCCGAGGGCGCTGTCACTGGGTGTGTGTGCTAGTTTCGCTGCACATTCGGCTGCAGACTCCACTTGAAAGGCAATGTTGACTGCCTGTGACAACGACAGATCGTCGGACTCGAGTAACAGTCTTTCACGCACTCTCACATTGTTGGTGTGCTCTATTAGTTGATCACGCACCATCTCATCTTGTAGTGCACCGAACTTGCACGAGCTAGCTAACCCCCTCAAATTAGCCACGTATTGATGCACCGACTCGCCGGGGAGTTGGTGACGCTGTCTAAAAATGAATCGCCACAGGAGGGCACTTTGTGGGGCAGAGAAGTGTGTGCTTAACAGAGCCACAGCCTCATTATATGTTTGAATTGAGTTTGCTGTGCATAATGTCCCAAGAACACGCTGGCCCTCCGCTCCCAAGCAATGGGATAACAGTGCCTTTTTCTGTGATGTACTCACATTTTCTAGTCCAAGAGCAATGAGGTAGGTTTCAAAGGACTGTAACCAGTGAACCCATGGGATCGGCGTCTCACCAGGTAGTACAAGGAAGGGAGGAGGTGGTGGAAGAGAGATTTCAGCCACCCTCGTCGCCAAATGTTGCGTTTGCAAAGATAATCCAGAGGCCGTAAACAGAGCTCAGTTCATGTTGCTTTTAATGGCTGATCCAAACACACTCTACAGGCAAAAGCAATCGAATGCCTATATCCAATGTCAGACACAATACAACGATAATAGCACTATCAAACTCCATGTGCTCAGGCCAAGGCAATCGAGTACCTATCACCAATGTCAGACATAACAGCCCTGGCAAGAGATATTGGCCTAGAAATTCGGTGGCGCCCCCAGTCTCGCCAGGGCGCCGGAAGTACCGCCCCGGAAGGAGTCGCGAGCGCCCGCTGGAAATTCAGCTTGAGCGCCCCAAACGGAAGTGCGGCGCTCCTCGAGGCGCCCCGCATCCGTCTTGGGGCGCTGCAACTGAAAATCGCAGTGCAACATGCCGCAGCGCCACACGCTGCGGCACGGCACGCTGCGGTACTGCAGGCCTTCCTCCCCTTCTTAAAGGGGAGGGGCCTGCTGTTGCGCGATCTGAGATCGCGAGTGCCGGCAAAAGAGCCTGACACCAAGGAGAAGTGCCGGGCTCTTGGGAGGCAGCCGGCACAACGTGGGGGGGGGGGCCCAGGAGGCCGGGGACGGCTGCGTGAAGAGGTGCTGGCAGGCGGCCAGCAAAAAAAAATGGCCGCTCAGCGCCTCTACCGCCGCAGGTAGGCCCCCCTGAACCGGACGCAAATTGCGACCGGCGTTAAAGCGGAGGGCGCTACCAAATTGGGTGATCGGGGCGGTAGCAGAGCGCTGCACACACCGATGACATCATTGGTGGTGGCGCAGCGCTATCGGCTAACGCCGCCATTAGCGCCCCGCTAAACCCTCTTTGGGCGCTAACTGGTGGCGCAGCCCACTGAATTTCTAGGCCATTAACTTCTGTATGTGTTGTGCTTTCATCATCTTCAGAAATTATGATGGCCTCCATTGACTTAATGATGTCACGGTCGACTCAACTGCAAAAGTATATGAGAGAATTTACTTTCTAACGTTGAACTGTGCAGGGAGCTCAGCTGTACCTACACTAATACTACAGCAAAAGACAAAGAAAAAAGCCTTAAGACATTTCCTTGGTCGACAACAAATGAGAGAAGAAGAGGAACATTGCAAGATTTTACTCCATAGTATTACCATGCACATAAAGTGGACTTTATAAATTATACAAAAATAATGTATTATTGCACATAACATGGAAGTACTTCTAACCCTCATCAGATTGTGCTGCAGTGTGGAAAGTAAGACAGCATCTTTGGTTTCAGTTCGAAGATCTGTGCAAAGATTTTTCTCCAGCCTTGCCAGCATGTTTTTAGGTGGCATTTTGTAGTCAGGTAGCATAACTTTGATCTTTGTTATCACATTCAATTTTATACCATGCAAACAGCGAGTCATTGATTCGATTTGACAGGCACAGATATTTCTGTGGCAGGAATAAAAATTTGCCCTTTAACGCCGCTGGCTCACATCATTAGTGCAGTCAAGTGACATGGATAGTGTGGCTTTGCAGCTTAGTAAAGACTGTTTGCTTGCACTGAATTCGAAAACAAATGGATAAAGTTCCACTTCACTGAAACATAGCTTCCTGTACCACTTCTGACTCGTACTGCCACCAGCGTACAGAGTCACGCTATTTCCATGGGTCAATTGCTCACCTGCATGCATAAGTATGTTACATTTGTTTAAGTGATCGGATCGCTTAAGTTCTTGCTCATAATATGAAGAAATTCATGGGAGCCAAAAATAGGGTGTTATCAATACAATATGAATTGAACAAAGTTAACAGTGCCTTTACATTTAACAGTGCAAAACCTCTCTCTGTTGATACCTCTCTGAGTGATATTGCTAATTCAATGTCCATTGCTGCTGAGTTACAAGGGCTGCGTGACGGCCGACATTGGTGGCGGGTCCCAACCCCGCTGCTGGCTCCATCCCGCTCTGTGAAATTACTTTCTGTTGATTGGGCTTGCTAAGCCCGCCCAGCACATTTACTGGCCAATTAGAGGAAACAGGTCTGGTGACGTCATTTGAAGATGCATCTGCAGCCGGTTTCCTTAAAGGGACGATGTCCAAATTTATTTTGACATTTGTGCGGTCAATGTTCTACAGCACAGAGGTGCTGCAAACACTGACAATAACTGCACAAAGGGCTGCACCCAGGCTCTCCCGTGACTCCCTCCATATGGAGGGAGTCTCAGCATGCAGGGAGGTTCTCTTCCCTTCCCATGGGCAGAAGAGACCTCCCCAGGAGATCAACACAGCCTGGTTGCACATTGCTGAGGAGGTCACAAGCAGGGATGTGGTCAGGAGGCCCTGGGTGCAGTGCTGCAAATATTTCAATGATCTCAGTAGATCACAAAATATTAGTACAAAGCCACAATCAACCTTATCCTGCTGTGCCTTCATCACATCCCCATCACGCTAACTTCCCTACTCTACTCCTGCACATCCTTACTCACACGAACTTACCTTGGACCTCCACCCATCCCTCTCTATCTACATTATCACATCCCCATCTCACTAGCCACCCCTCACACTCACCCTCATCCTAGTCCAATCATACCAACTAACAACACACAAGCGTAGGAACTTGGGTGTTTTATGCAATGTTCATGTAAAGTTTCTGTTAATGTGGTGTCAAACATTGAAACCTTTATTTTTAACACTTTGCGTTCTTGGACGTTTGGAAGTGGCTTAGTGAGTTGCAGTGAATGGTGAGACATAATGGTACCCCCCACAATGGTCATGAGTGTGAAAGGACTGGCTTGGGCATTGTAAGGATGCTTTATGGTGTTGGTGTGGGGAGGTGCCAACCTGGCACATCATGTGGCAGCCAGGGTGTACAGCGTCAAGTGAAGTAAATCTGGTCATGGTGAGGCCATCGCTGGCCTCCCAGGCAGCAATGTGGTCAGGTGCTGATGCCCTATGTCCTGTGCAGCATCAGGTGATTGTGGAGAAGGTTGCTGGTGTTGTTGGTGCTGCTGGTGTGCCTGGTGCTGCTGGTGTTGGGGCAAATCATGGTGGGATTCTGAGGACCAAGGTGAGATAGTATAAAGTGCACCCATGCTGATGTAATAGATGGCAGGTGAAGTAGAGATGACAGAAGCGATCTGTCAATGGTGAGAGAGGTAATGAGGTCAGACTGGATGGAGACTTATGTAAAGATTTGCAGCACGGTGAATCTGTTGTGGAAATGCAGTGAGGAAGAGTTTGTGGCTGAGGGAAGATATCTCTGTAAGGTGGGAGCTTTTACTTTACATTTGAAGCTGTCAATTCAACAGCTGATTCAATGTCCACTGAACTCCCGCCTCAGCTTAACAGACGTGATCCCCTAGCAGCAAGGACCCCATGGGTGAGCATGTAAAATCCAAAGGTGAGCTCAAATATATTATTAATGATCTCTAAACAAGGTCATAATTACCTGAATTACGTCCCCCGCCGTTGCCTGTCGGGTCTGCTCAGCGCTGACAGACCCGACATCGGGGAAAGGCGCGTGGCAGCAGGTTCACAGTGGGGTCCCAACCCGCTGGGGAAAAAAAAACCTTTCCCACCCGACCTGTCACCGATCGCAACTGCTGCCCCTCCGGAAAATCTCAGCCATAGAATTTACAGCACAGAAACAGGCCATTCGCCCAACTGGTCTATACCATTGTTTATGCTCCATATGAGCCTCCTCCCACCCCTATCAGCAGATCCTTCTATTCCTTTCTCCCTCATGTGCTTTTCTAGCTTTCCCTTAAATGCATCTATGTTATGCATCTCAACTACGCCTTGTGGCAGCGAGTTTCATATTCTTACCACTCTACAGGTAAAGAAATTTCTGCTGAATTCCCTGTTGGATTTATTGGTGATCATCTTATATTTATGGCCCCTAGATTTGTTCTCCCCACAAGTGAAAACATTTCTCTACATCTACCCTAGCAAACCCTTTCAAAATTTTGAAGACCTCTATTAGTTCACTACTCAACCTTCACTTTTCTTGAGAAAAGAGCCCTAGCCAGTTCAAACTTCCCTGATAAGGATATCCTCTCCATTCTGGTATCATCCTTGTGAATCCTTTTTGCACCTTCGCCAGTGCCTTTATATCCTTTTGATAATATGGAGACCAGAACTGTGCACAGTACTCCAAGGTGGCAATTTTTGCTGGCTCCTTTAGGTGCTAAAGAGCTTCCAAGGTGGCCAAGATGGGGTCTTGCGCTAAATGTGGGCTAAACCAGAGTTTCAGCTCAAGACGCCATCTTTATAAAGGAGTTGAAGCATGCGCTAGGAACGGCCGTTCCGAGGATCATAAAGGGGCTGATTGTCACTTAAATTGCCTGCTAGCACTCATTAACGAGGCTGCATGGCATTTTGCTGGATAGCGCTTGACCTAAAGCCCTTTCATAACAGCGACCAGTTGTTTGGGAGTAAGCAAGTCATTGCTGAGGATTTCAAGCGCTACTTAAAGGTATATCACCTTTTACTGTTCATTTACTGCTGGAGGTTTGAAGAGGACTTTTGAAACACATCAGGAGACTTTCTGGGATACTTTGTCAAGACTTCACCAACACTCTATCAACATTTTTATTCCGGAAATTCTCTGAGAATTTCAGCTAAAAAGAGTAAGTATTGTGCTACTCTACCTTATTGGACACCAGGAGAAAGGGAGCGCTTGGTCATGGCATCTTGCTCGGGGTCCCCCTTGGTCTGGATGAGGAATGGGAGGAGGACATGAGGCCAGGCAGAGCAGCACCAGCTGCTGCAGGAGAGAGAGACATGAGGGACAGGCGGGCAAGGTGGACTCCTTCCCCCCTGCGGGTACAGGATATTCCTCTTCCTCTGGACCTCCTCCACCAGGACCACCAGTGCCACGTCCAAGAACCTGTGCGCCCTCTCCCTCAGTCCCTGAGCCACTCTGAAACCTGCTGCTGTGTGCTACCCAGCCCACTCCGCCTTCAGTGGAAGTGGGTGAGTGGAGCCCACATACACTGCGCCATGAAAATTACTTCTAATTAGCGCTAAAATGCTTTTTTTAAATTAGTTCATGGGATGTGGGCATCGCTGGCAAGGTCAGCATTTATTGCCCATCCCTAATTGCCCTTGAGAAGGTGGTGGTGAGTCGCCTTCTTGAACCGCTGCAGTCAGTGTGGTGTAGGTACTCCCACAGTGCTATTAGGGAGGGAGTTCCAGGATTTTGACCCAGCGATGATGAAGGAATGGCGATATATTTCTAAGTCAGGATGGTGTGTGACTTGGAGGGGAACTTGGAGGTGGTGATGTTCCCATGTGCCTGCTGCCCTTGTCCTTCTAGGTGGTAGAGGTCGTGGGTTTGGGAGGTGCTGCCGAAGAAGCCTTGGCGAGTTGCTGCAGTGCATCTTGTAGATGGTACACACTGCAGCCACAGTGCGCCGGTAGTGGAGGGAGTGAATGTTTAAGGTGGTGGATGAGGTGCCAATCAAGCCAGCTCCTTTGTCCTGGATGGTGTTGAGCTTCTTGAGTGTTGTTGGAGCTGCACTCATCCAGGCAACTAGAGAGTATTCCATCACTCTCCTGACTTGTGCCTTGTAGATGGTGGAAAGCCTTTGGGGAGTCAGGAGGCGAGACACTCACTGCAGAATACCCAGCCTCTGACCTGCTCTTGTCGCCACAGTATTTATGTGGCTGGTCCAGTCAAGGGGCGATGGTTAGACTCTCGCTTATTGGAGACAGTTATTCCCTGGCACTTGTGTGGCGCGAATGTTACCTGCCACTTATCAGCCCAACCCTGAATGTCATCCAGGTCTTACTGCATGTGGGCATGGACTGCTTCATTATCTGAGGAGTTGTAAATGGAACTGAACACTGTGCTAAACCTGCAGGTGTCTGTTTTAGCACCTCCAGGCAAATTCAAATTACGGTAATCAGCAATTAGGCCCAAAATTGCACGGTAGAAAAAGACTTTCAAACAGATGTGTCTTATTAGCACAGCACCAATTTTGTACCTGTTTTCCCCATTTCACTTAAATAATCCCCTACAACTTCTGTATGTGTTGTGTTTTCATCATCTTTAAATTGCCAACAGGTCCTGGAGAGGATGTTAGGTCAAACGCTTCCAGCAAAATCAGAGAAATATGAGGGAATACATTTTGGTAAGAAAAATAGGCAGGTCACATATTACATGGAAAATAAGGGGGAAAAATTCAGTTGGTTAGTGTAATGTAGGTACCTTTAAGAGAGGAACTATCTTTTACAGCCCCTGTATACTGCAGTACCAGTAGTGACCACACCTGTATATAACACCGTGTAGTAATTTGTACAGTTAGTTCCAGCATACCCTCTGTTCAGTAAACACCTGTTATTACCGTTCTCCTGCAGTCCATGTGTTATTGATACGCGGACACTACAGTGGCGATGAGCAGGTTCAAACTCACCTGCAGTACTGCATCACCTCACAGGGATCCATTCCTGAAAAGAAGCTTCTTGGAGGTCGACCGTGGGCAACCGCCCAGTGATCCATTGGAGTTCAGAGAATCGCAGGGGAAGCTGTGGAGAGCTGGGCTTGGTTCTCCAGTCAAGGTGTTCCAGCAAATCGGGCTGGTAGCAGGTAGTGCGCTGACCCTTCCCAGACTGCGGCGGGCTAGAGCTCGATCGAGCGGCTCTGCAAGGGGGCCGAGCAGCGTCGTCAGGAAGAAAAAGAGAGAGAGAGGGTGGAGCGCACAGGGCGCGGCCAGTGCTCAAGAGCCGGGCAGCGTTAAAGAAAATAAAAAAGGGGGAAGGAAAAGAGACGCGCAGTGGACAGCGTCGAAGAAGAATAAAACTAAGAAAATTAATTAACAAAAGAGAGACGCCCAGAAAGCCGCGGGGCGCCGCCATTACTATTTAGAATGCTAGGAGCAGCATTGGCAGCAGGGGGAAGAAGGAAAAGTGCAGGAGGCGCCATTTTAATCCATTGGGGAAGAAGGAAAAGCATGGGAGGCGCCATTTTAAACCACCCAAGATGCCGAAGAGTGGCAGCATCACTGCTTTCGACAACGAAATAGAAGACTGGACCACATATGTGGAAAGAATTGAAGTGTACTGCAAGGCAAATGAGGTGGCCGATGAAAAGAAGGCGTTGGTATTATTAAATTTGATGGGCGCGAGAATGTACGGCCTATTGCGGAATTTAATTACCCCAGCTAAACCAATGGAGAAAAGCTTTGAAGAGATTGTCAATATCTTACAGGAACATCTAAACCCTACACCGCTGCTGATAGCAGAAAGATTCAAGTTCCATAAAAGAAACCAGCACAAAGACGAGAGTAATGCTGACTATCTTACGGAACTACGCAAGTTACCGAAACACTGCCAGTTCGGAGCAGGACTGGCGGATATTAAGGGATAAGTTTGTCTGCGGGCTCCAGAGTGAAGGAACCCAGAAACGACTACTTTCGGAAAAGGACATTACGCTAGAAAAGGCTTTCAGCGTTGCAGTATCCTATGAAGCAGCAGCACGGGGAGCTGCGGAAATACAACCGAAACCGCAAGAATATAGCACCAATGAAATGGCATATGGAGCAGAAAAGTGCTATCGCTGCGGCAGAACAACCCATGACCAGAAGGATTGCTGGTTTAAGGACAAAGTATGCAGGCAATGTGGAACATATAGCAAGAGTCTGCAGGTCGGGAAAGAAAACCAACACTAAAAGAACTACTAAGGAAAAGTACAAGAAAGTACAAAAGATGACGGACAGTAGTTCAGAAGATCAGAAGAGTGATAATGACTCCGGGAGCAGGAGACTAAGTTGTCTAAAGTTACACGACGTGATCGCAAAGGAGGATCACCGAACCATTTGGGTCACCCGCATGATAGCAGGGTCCCAAGTAAAGATGGAATTGGACACAGGATCAGCCCTAACAGTCATGAATCGACGAGACTACGAACGGCTATTCTCACACATACCCTTGAAGGACACATCCATTGTCTTGAAGACATATACGGGGCAAAAAGTCTACCCCAGAGGAAAAATAAGGGTGCCCGTTAAATACAACGGCAAGGAAACACAGAAACTGTATCTATATATACTACAAGATGGAGGACCACCATTATTGGGATGTGAATGGATCCGAAAAATACAATTGGATTGGCATTCCATTCAGGCGCTAACTGTGGCTGACAAAAAGGATGACGACGTCACACCTGGACGACTGTCAAAAATTCTAACTGACGCGAAAGAGGTGTTCCAGCAAGGACTTGGGACTCAAAAAGGCGTAATGGCAACGATAAAAATTGAAGATAACGCAAACCCAAAATTTTTTAAGGCCAGACCGGTACCGTATGCGATCCGCCCAGCCGTCGAAGCAGAGCTGGAGAGTCTGGAGCATTCGGGTGTGCTGTCCAAGGTGGACTGGAGCGAGTGGGCCACACCCATCGTTCCTGTAATGAAGAAATCATTGAGCAGCACGCCTGGGGAGCCAAAGAAGGTTTGCATCTGTGGGGACTTTAAGGTAACTGTGAACCCAGTCCTTCACACAGTACAATATCCACTTCCGCGGATAGAAGATATTTTTGCCTCACTATCTGGAGGGAAACGCCTTACGAAGATTGATCTGGCCCAAGCGTATCTACAAATGGAGGTAGAAGAAGCATCTAGAAAATACCTCACGATAAACACTCACAAAGGTCTTTACCAGTACAACCGACTGGTATTCGGGGTAGCATCAGCTCCGGCTATTTGGCAGAGGGCGATGGAACAAGTCCTGCAAGGGATCCCGGGGACCCAGTGTTATTTGGACGACATCCTGGTTACGGGCGAAAATGACAGTGAACACCTTGCCAACCTGGAGCAGGTGCTCACTAGATTACAAGAATATGGGCTACGAGCCAACCGCCCCAAATGCGAGTTTTTCAGGAAACAAATCTTGTATTGTGGCCACGTGATTGATGAAGAGGGGTTACATAAGTCCCCAGACAAGATTGAGGCAGTAGTCAAGGCTCCAGCACCGGAAAATGTGTCACAACTGAGGTCGTTCCTCGGGTTGGTGAACTACTACCATAAGTTCTTGCCAAATTTGTCTACAACTCTGCACCCACTGAATGCCCTGCTGCAAACTGGAGTAGCATGGAAATGGAGTGATGAGTGTAAGCGTGCCTTTCAGAAATGTAAATGCCTAATCACTTCAAAAGAAGTATTGGCCCACTACAATTCAACAGTACCGATTCGGTTGGCATGTGATGCGTCTCCCTACGGCATTGGAGCGGTGCTGTCGCACAAATTCCTTGACGGTTCAGAGAGGCCAATAGCCTTTGCGTCACGCTCGTTAACCTCAGCCGAGCGTAACTACGCCCAGATTGACAGGGAGGCCCTCAGCTTGGTGTGGGGGGGGGGTGAAATTCACCTTACTGACTGATCACCAGCCTCTTGTCTCCATTTTTAACCCAAAGAAGGGCGTTCCGGTGATAACGGCACAACGGCTGCAAAGATGGTCCCTTTTTCTAGGGGCACATCAAGACGACATAGAGGATAAGGGCACGAAACAGCATGGAAACGCTGATGGGCTGTCGCGCCTGCCGCTGCCTACGGTGGAGGAAGCACCTGCAGTGGACCCTGTTGAGATATTCCATGCAACCATAGTCGAATGTCTACCTGTTACAAACTCAAGTATAGAGAAGGAAACCCGAAATGACCCGACACTCTCTCGGGTCTATGATTTGACGGTGAAGGGATGGCCAGCACATGGCGACTCACTGTTGCCAGCATTCTCGCCAAGGAGAGAACAGCTGTCAGTGTGCCGGGGGACCTTGATGTGTGGATCCCGAGTGGTAATTCCACCCAAGTTGAGAGATAGAGTGCTCAATGAGCTTCATGAGGGTCATCTGGGAGGGGTAAAAATGAAGAGCCTAGCCAGGGCGTTTGTGTGGTGGCCGGTGTTGAGTCTGTGTGTCCTAGTTATGCTTATGATCAATCACTGGACACAGACAACAAGAATAACTTTTAACAGGTCTTTACTATTCGAAGGTCAGGGCTGAACTGCCCAGCAAATCCTTGCACAACACTTATATACTGGTGTGGTCACCACCGGTATTACAGTATACAGCAGCCAAGAGAAAGTAGTACATCTCTTAAGGTAGTTCTCTTAAGGTGGAACAGGTTACATACACCACAATCCTCCCTTTTTAGCTTAACAGTTATATCCCCATTTAACATAACATAATAACATATATATATACACAACTTCATGCAAAACAGTTCAAAGATTCAGTCTCTGAGGAAGCCTCCTGATTCGAGTTGGATAATGCCTTTCAGGGGTCTCTGATTCTCGTTGCTGGGGTGACTCATCTAGTTGGTCTCTTATGGATTGGACATCATCATCAGGTACATTCACTTCTGAGGTAGATGCTTCAGGTTCACTAACTTCTTCCACGGTTGTCTCTGCCGTAACCATGGGTTCGACCCTTGTTCTCGATTCTACCAGTTGGTCAGCATGACGCCGTATTACATTTTCACCAATATCTACCGTGTACATCAGGGGTCCTTGTCTGGCCCGAATTGTTCCAGATTGCCATTTCTCGTTTTTATAGTCCCGGGCTAACACTGGTTGCCCTATTTCGAAACTCCGAGTGGTCTTGTTATTTATATACTGGAACTGTTTGTTTTCAACTTCCCTCCGCACATTTGGTTTTAACAAGTCCAACCTGGACCGCAACCTCCTATTATAGAACATCATGGCAGGACTTTGGTTTGTCACTGCATGAGTGGCGTTTCGATATGCCAGTAGGAATTTGTCCACCTTGTGTTGTAGTGGAATCTGATCTTCGCTCATGGCCTTTATTGCTTTTTTGAACGTTTGTACAAATCTCTCGGCCAACCCGTTTGTAGCCGGATGATATGGGGCAGAGGTATAATGTTTCACCCCATTCTTCTTCATGAATTTCTGGAATTCTTCTGACACGAACTGCGGTCCGTTGTCTGAACATATTTGTTCTGGCAATCCATTTCTTGCAAATATCGTTCTGAGCACCGCGATCGTCTTTTCCGAGGTAGTGGTAGTCATCTTAATCACTTCTGGCCATTTAGAGTGTGCGTCCACCGCAATTAAAAACATGGAGTCCATGAATGGACCAGCAAAGTCAATATGTACACGTTGCCATGGGGTTGAAGGCCATTCCCATGGATGCAGCGGTGCAATCGGAGGTGCATTTTGCACTTTTTGGCACCCTGAGCAGCTTTTCGTCAGATCCTCTATCTGTTGGTCGATACCCGGCCACCACACATAAGCCCTAGCAAGGCTTTTCATCTTGACTCCCCCCAGATGACCTTCATGCAGTTCCTTTAGAACTCTCTCTCTTAACTTAGGAGGAATAATCACCCTTGTTCCATACATCAATGTTCCTTGACAGACGGACAGCTGTTCTCGTCTTGCTGAGAATGCCGGTAACAGTGGATCACCATGTGCTGGCCATCCCTTCACTGTCACTTCGTAGACCCGGGACAGTGTCGGGTCGTTCTTGGTTTCTCTTTCAATACTTGCATTGGTGACTGGTAAACATTCGATGATGGTCGAGTGAAATAACTCAACAGGGTCAACCGTCGGTGCCTCCTCCTCTGTAGGTAGTGGCAGGCGCGACAGCCCATCAGCATTGCCATGCTGCTTTGTACCTTTGAATTCAATCTGATATTGATGTGCCCCTAGGAAAAGGGACCATCTCTGGAGTCTCTGTGCTGTCATCACCGAAACACCCTTCTTAGGGTTAAAAATGGATACCAACGGCTGGTGGTCTGTCAGAAGCGTAAACTTTTGGCCCTGCAGGTAATGATTAAACTTCTTTACTCTCCACACAAGGCTGAGAGCCTCCCTATCTATCTGAGCATAGTTGCGCTCCGCGGAGGTCAATGATCTGGATGCGAACGCGACTGGCCTCTCCAGGCCATTTGGCAACTTGTGTGAGAGTACTGCCCCAATACCATATGGAGAAGCATCACAAGCCAAACGAATAGGCAGCGTTGGGTTGAAGTGAGCCAACACTTCCTCTGAGGTGATCAATGCCTTGCTTTCGCGAAAGGCCCTCTTACAGTCCTCGCTCCACTTCCATGGTACTCCCTTCTGCAAAAGAACGTTCAGCGGGTGCAGCACCGTGGATAAATTTGGCAGAAACTTATGGTAATAGTTAATCAACCCTAGGAACGACCTCAACTGGGATACATTATCCGGAGCGGAAGCCTTCACAACAGCTTCGATCTTGTCAGGAGACTTATGAAGCCCCTCCTGGTCAATGACATGACCACAGTACGAGATCCGCTTCTGAAAGAACTCACATTTCTGGCGATTAACTCGAAGTCCATATTCTTTCAATCTGGTGAGCACCAGTTCCAAATTTGCAAGGTGTTCCTCGTCATCATCTCCTGTAATCAGAATATCGTCCAGGTAACATTGTGTGCCTGGAATTCCCTGTAATACCTGCTCCATGGCCCTCTGCCAAATTGCTGGAGCCGATGCCACTCCAAAAACCAGTCTATTATACCGGTACAAGCCTCTATGCGTGTTGATCGTGAGATACTGGCGTGACTCTTCCTCAACTTCCATCTGTAAGTACGCCTGTGCCAGGTCTATCTTGGTGAAGTGTTTCCCGCCAGACAACGAAGCGAAGATATCCTCAATCCGCGGAAGCGGATACTGCACCGTGTGAAGCTCCAGATTAACAGTGATCTTGAAATCTCCACAGATGCGAACCTTCCCCGGTTCCCCCGGCTTGTTGCTCGATGAACGTTTCATGACGGGAACAATGGGCGTGGCCCACTCACTCCAGTCTACCTTAGACAGTACTCCTGAACATTCTAGCCCTTCCAGCTCAGCTTCCACAGCAGGTCGTATCGCATAAGGTACCGGTCTGGCTTTGAAAAATTTCGGGTTTGCATGTTCTTCAACCTTGATGTTTGCCGTAATTCCTCTCAGTGTTCCCAGTCCCTGTTGGAACACCTCTTTAGCATCGTCCAATATTCTGGACAATCGTTTAGGTTTGACATCTTTTTTACCGGAATCTACCGCTAGTGCTTTTAAGGAATGCCAGTCCATATTTATTTTCCTAATCCACTCCCGTCCCAGTAGTGGTGGACCTCCCTCAGGTAGCACATATAAGTCCATTCCTCGGCTTTCTTTGCCCTTGTGGACCACCTTTACCTCTATCTTCCCGATGGGGTATACTCTTTGCCCAGTGTATGTTTTCAATACAATCTCCGTATCCCATAGGGGAATATGTGGGAATAACCTTTTGTAATCTTGCTTATTCATGACCGTCAATGACGATCCAGTGTCCAATTCCATCTTCACTTGGACTCCTGCTATCTGAAGTGTGACCCAAATTGTTTGGAGGTCTGCTTCCTTACCAACATTGTGTACTCTTAGACTACCCAGTTCATTACTGCTGGAGTCTGAATCTGACTTCTGTTCGTTCGAACTGTTCTCTGTCACCTTGTGTACCTTTCTGTACTTTTCCTGCGGTGACTTTTTGTTGCTGGTCTTCTTTCCTGACCGGCATACTTTAGCTATGTGACCAAGCCTGCCACATTTTCTGCATTCCTGATTTTTGAACCAGCACTGGTTCTGATCATGTGTTGTCTTTCCGCAACGATAACATTTTACTGTACCCAAGACCATTTGATTGGTGCTGAGTTCCGGTGACCGTAGCTGCATTTCCGCCGTGCCTCTCGCTGCGGCTTCTTGCGATGCTGCAATAGTGACAGCTTTATCAAGCGTAAGATCATTCTCCTCAAGCAGTCGCTTTTGTGTTCCTTCTTTTAACAATCCACACACAAATTTATCTCTCAGCGCATCTGCTAGTCCTGTTCCAAACTGACAGTACTTCGATAGCTTATGCAGTTCAATTAAAAATTCAGCGTTGCTTTCGTCTTTCAGCTGCGTTCTTCTGTAAAATTTAAATCGTTCCGCTATCATCAGCGGCGTGGGGTTTAAATGATTTTTCAGGACAGTAACAATATTCGCGAAAGTCTGATCTGCCGGTTTATTTGGTGATAGAAGGTGCTTCAATAGCCCGTATGTCTTCGCACCCATTGAGCTTAATAAGTTTAGTGCTTTCTCATCATCTGGTACCTTATTTGCTTTACAATAAACTTCCATGCGTTCTACATACGTGGTCCAATCTTCGATATCGCTATCAAAGGTATTAATGTTCCCATGATTAGACATCCTTGCAAGTTTTTAAATTTTTCTTTTTCTCAAAATGGCGGCTTCCCGCGCTTGTCTTCTTCCCCCGCCTACTAAAATGGCGGTTTCCCGCGCTTGGCGGTCTTTCCCGCGCTCGTCTTCTTCCCCCGCCGACTACAATGGCGGATTCCCGCGTTTGCCTTCTTTCCCGCTGGCTGCAATGGCGATTGCCGTGCTGCTGACGTTCTCGCCTCCCCAGCGGTTCTCAATTCCCCGACGCTGCTTTGCCTCGCAGCCCCGCTTGCAGCCCGGTCCTTTACCCCGGCTGCGTTTGAGTTCTCCGCGGCTCTCGTGCCTTAAGCTGCCCCAGTCGCTGCGCCTCTTGGCCTCGATTGCAGCCCGGCCCTTTTTACCGGCCGTGGTCGAGTTCTCCGCCCTTATTCCTCCGTTTTCCCTCCCCTACTCCACAGCCAACGTGGCCGACTTTCTGCTCGTGTCGCTGATCGGCTTACCCACCACCATGGTAGAAGGGATGATCACTGCCTGTCGCTGATGGAGGGCTTCGTGGTCAGAATTTTTCTTTTTAACCCGGGTTCTCGGTGCCTCCCGTGCGATGGTGCTCAGCAGGATGATGAGGGCGGATGCCTCTTCTCGACGCCCGTTCTGAGGACGAAGCTGCCTTGGATGTAAAACTGCCGCAGGGTAAGATCGGACTCGTCGCCACTGTTGAGTCTGTGTGTCCCAGTTATGCTTATGATCAATCACTGGACACAGACAACAAGAATAACTTTTAACAGGTCTTTACTATTCGGAGGTCAGGGCTGAACTGCCCAGCAGATCCCTACACAACCCTTATATACCGGTGTGGTCACCACCGGTATTACAGTATACAGCAGCCAAGAGAAAGTAGTACATCTCTTAAGGTAGTTCTCTTAAGGTGGAACAGGTTACATACACCACAGCTGGGAATCGATAAAGAAATCGAGGAAATGACCAAGAGATGCACAGGATGCCAGAAAGTCCAAAACGCTCCACCACAGGCCCCGCTACACCCATGGGAGTGGCCCTCATCTCAATGGCAATGGGTACACATTGATTTTGCTGGTCCATTTATGGACTCAATGTTTTTAATCGCCGTGGATGCACATTCGAAATGGCCAGAGGTCATCAAAATGTCCTCCACCACCACGGAGAAAACTATTGCAGTCCTACGGACCATCTTCGCCAGGAATGGCTTGCCAGAACAGATTTGCTCCGACAATGGACCACAGTTTGTGTCCGAGGATTTCCGGAGGTTTTTGAGGAATAATGGGGTAAAGCATTACACATCCGCCCCATATCATCCAGCCACAAATGGATTGGCTGAGAGGTTCATTCAAACCTTTAAAAAAGCAATAAAGGTTGTAGTGTATGTACCTTTAAGAGGAACTATGTTTTTGAAGCCCCTGTATACTGTAGTACCAGTAGTAACCACTCGGGTATATAAGCCTGTATAGCATCTTGTGTAGTTAGTTCACCTCCAGACTTTGTTCAGTAAACACTTGTTAAATCAACTCCTGCATTCCGTGTCTCCATTAACACATGGATCTGACAGTGGTGAGGAGTTAGAAACGGACTTACCTGCAATTCGGCAGCACCTCAAGGAGATCGATTCCTCAGACGAAGGTCGAAGCCAGAGGCAAGAAAAAAGAAAGGGAAGCTGTGGTTTCACCAGCTAAATGGGCTGGTGGCAGGTAGTGCACTGATCCTTCCTGGGCTGCGGCGGGCGAGAGCTCGATCGGGTGGCTCTGCAACGGGGCCGGGCAGTGAGTCGGGAAGCAGAAGCAAGGAGAGAGGGTGGAGCACTCAGGGCGTGGCCGGTGCTACAAAGCAGGTCAGCATTCAGACCGAGCAGAGGGAGGGGAAAGTCCCAGAGGGTCCGCTCCACGACGGGAACGGTTCTCCAAGTAACGGAGAAACTATTGAAGCGATATATAAAAAAAATAGAAATACCGCGAAAAGCTGCAGGTCGCAACGGGAACCGCGGAGAACAGCGTTGGCAGCAGCGGCAGCAGCGGGAAAGCGCGGGAGGCGCCATCTTAACTCGGCGGGGAAGAAAGAAAAGCGCGGAGGCGCCATTTTGATCCATCGGGGACGGAGGAAAAGTGCGGGAAGCGCCATTTTAGATTTCAAGATGCCGAAGACTGGCAATATTACTGCATTTGATAGTGATATAGAAGATTGGACCACATATGTGGAAAGAGTGGAGGTATATTGCAAGGCGAATGAAGTAGCGGATGATAAAAAGGCATCGGTACTTCTAAATCTGATGGGCGCAAGGACATACGGGCTGTTACGAAACTTGATCACTCCAGCCAAACCGATGGATAAGAATTTTAAGGAGATTGTTGATACCTTACAGGAGCACTTAAACCCAACACCGCTGCTAATAGCAGAATGATTCAAATTCTTCAGGAGGAATTAGCACAAGAATGAAAGTAACGCTGATTACCTCACCGAATTACGAAAGCTGTCAAAGCACTGCCAATTCGGGGCAGGACTGGCAGATTCTCTACGAGACAAATTCGTCTGCGGTCTCCTAAGCGAAGGAGCACAGAAAAGACTACTTTCTGAGAAAGATTTGACACTGGACAAGGCTTTCAGTGTGGCTGTATCATACGAAGCAGCAACAAGAGGAGCTGCAGAGATACAGCAAAAGCCACAGGACTTCGGCACCCATGAAATGACACGGGGTTTCGAGAGATGTTATCGCTGCGGCAGATCCACCCATGACCAGAAGGACTGCTGGTTCAAGGACAAAGCATGCAGGCAATGCGGAAAGATGGGACACATTGCACGTGTATGTAGATCTGGAAAGAAATCCGCTGACAGTAAAAAGGTCAATAAGGAAAAGTACAGAAAGGTACAAATGATGACGGACAGTAGCTCCGAAGACCAGAAGAGCAATAGAGACTCCGGAAACAAGAGACTAAGCTGTCTCAAATTACATAATGTAATTGCCAAAGAAGATTACCAGACCATTTGGGTTACCCTCACGATAGCGGGGTCCCCAGTCAAAAGGGAGCTAGATACAGGATCAGCTCTGACCGTCATGAGTCGACGGGATTACGAGCGGTTTTTTCCACATATACCTTTGAAAGACACATCCATTATCTTGAAGACATATACGGGGCAGAAAGTATACCCCAGAGGGAAAATAAGGGTGCCTGTTGTATACAACGGCAAGAAAATACAGAAGTTGTATTTATACGTTCTGCAAGATGGTGGTCCACCGTTGTTGGGACGTGAATGGATCAGAAAGATACGTTTAGACTGGCACTCCATTCAGGCACTGACGGTGACCAGTAAGAAAAAAAACAATGATGATGTCATACCTGGACGATTAACGAAATCTTGGCTAACGCCAAAGAAGTGTTTCAACAGGAACTAGGAACCCTGAAAGGCGCCACTGCCTCAATAAAAGTGGAAGATGCGGCAATTCCCAAGTTTTTTAAGGCAAGGACGGTGCCATACGCAATTCGTCCAGCCGTCGAGGCAGAGCTGGAGAATTTGGAAAAAGCAGGCGTGTTATCCAAGGTAGATTGGAGCGAGTGGGCAACACCCATCGTCCGGTCATGAAGAAAACGTTGAATAATGATAAATCTGAAGAACAGAGAAAAATTCGCATCTGTGGGGACTTCAAGGTGACTGTAAACCCGGTTCTTCACACGGTACAGTATCCTCTTCCGAGGATAGAAGATATTTTCGCCTCACTATCCAGAGGGAAACGTTTCACCAAAATTGACTTAGCACAGGCATATCTACAGATGGAGGTTGAGGAGGCCTCTAAAAAGTATCTCACAATAAACACACACAAAGGCGGGTGCTCCGGTTTCCTCCCACAGTCCAAAGATGTGCAGGTTAGGTTGATTGGCTATGATAAAATTGACCCTTAGTGTTAGGGGGATTAAATACGTGGGGTTACGGGGATAGGGTGGGATATGTGTTGGTGTAGGGGTTACGGGGATCGGGGGTGGGATATGTGTCGGTGCAGGCTCGATGGGCCGAAATGGCCTCTATCTGCACTGTGAGGTTTCTGTGATTCTGTGAAAGGCCTGTACCAGTACAATCGACTGGTTTTCGGAGTGGCATCAGCTCCAGCTATCTGGCAAAGAGCTATGGAGCAAGTCCTGCAAGGGATTCCAGGGACTCAATGCTACCTACACGACATCCTTGTAACAGGAGAAAACGACAACGAGCACCTTGCCAACTTGGAGCAGGTGCTCACTAGGCTGAGAGAACGGGGCCTACGAGCAAATCGCCCCAAGTGCGAATTTTTCCAGAAACAAATATCATATTGTGGCCATGTCATTAACGAAGAAGGGTTGCATAAGTCACCTGAAAAAATTGAAGCGGTCGTAAAGGCCCCAGCGCCTGAAAATGTCTCACAATTAAGGTCGTTCCTGGGATTAGTAAATTACTATCATCAATTTTTACCGAACTTGTCAACGGTTCTGCACCCTCTTAACGCACTGCTACAAACGGGAGTAGTTTGGAAATGGAGCGAAGACTGTAAACGTGCCTTCCATAAATGCAAAGGCTTGATCACGTCCCGGGAAGTGTTGGCTCATTACAACCCATCACTGCCAATCAGACTGGCGTGCGATGCATCCCCTTATGGCGTGGGAGCGGTATTATCGCATAGATTCCCTGATGGCTCGGAGCGGCCAATAGCTTTTGCGTCACACTCATTGAACTCAGCTGAGCATAACTATGCCCAGATCGACAGGGAGGCACTCAGCCTGGTGTGGGGGGTGAAGAAATTCAACCATTACCTACACGGACAAAAATTTACCTTGTTGACTGACCATCAACCCCTCGTCACCATATTCAACCCTAAAAAGGGCGTTCCCATTATGACAGCGCAAAGACTACAGAGGTGGTCCCTTTTCCTAGGGGCACACCAATATGACATAGAATACAAAGGAACAAAACAGCATGGGAATGCTGACGGGTTATCGCGCCTACCGTTGCCAACGGTGGAAGAGGCGCCTACAGTGGACCCAGTGGAGATGTTCCACTCGACCATAGTGGAATGTCTACCGGTGACAAATTCTACCATTGAAAAGGAAACGCGAAATAACCCGACTGTCTCACGAGTCTACGATTTAACGGTGAAGGGATGGCCAGCACATGGCGAACCACTGTTGCCAGCATTCTTGCAAAGAAGAGAACAGCTGTCGGTGTGCCGAGGAACCTTGATGTGTGGATCCAGAGTGGTGATTCCACCCAAACTCAAGGATAGAGTCCTAAAGGAGCTTCACGAGGGGCATCTGGGTGGAGTGAAAATGAAGAACTTAGCCAGAGCGTTTGTGTGGTGGCCAGGTATCGATGGAGACATCGAAGAAATGACCAAGAGCTGTCTAGGATGCCAGAAGGTCCAAAACACTCCACCACAAGCCCCTCTACATCCATGGGAGTGGCCCTCATCTCCATGGCAAAGGGTACATATCGACTTTGCTGGTCCATTTATGGACTCAATGTTCTTAATCGCGGTGGATGCACACTCCAAGTGGCCGGAGGTAATAAAGATGTCCTCCACCACCACGGAAAAAACCATCACAGTATTAAGGACCATATTCACCAGGAATGGGCTGCCTGAACAGATCTGTTCTGATAATGGACCGCAATTTGTATCTGAAGAATTTAGGAAGTTCTTAAAAAACAATGGGGTTAAGCACTACACGTCCGCCCCATACCATCCCGCCACCAATGGATTGGCTGAAAGGTTTGTCCAGACCTTCAAGAAGGCCATAAAGGCCATGGGTAATGAAGACATAAATCTACAACATAAGGTAGATAACTTCTTGTTTGCGTACAGGAATGCAACACATGTGGTTACAAACCAAACCCCCGCCATGATGTTTTTCAATAGAAGCCTAAGATGCCAGCTGGATTTGGTCAAGCCAAATGTCAGAAGAGGCGTAGAGAACCGGCAATTTCAAAGCATGAATGAAAGGCCAACTAGAACCTTCCAGATAGGTCAACCAGTTTTGGCCCGGGACTACCGTACCGAGAAATGGCAGCCTGGAACTATTTGCACACGACTAGGACCGCTGATGTATACCGTGGACATTGGAGAAAGCATAATAAGGCGCCATGCTGACCAGATCATAGAGTCATCCGAAAAAGGACAACCTACACCACAACTCTATACGCCTAGTGATGAAGCAGAGATACCCATCGTATCTACCTCCGATCCGATGATACTGGAACCAGATGAACCCGACACTGGCATTGAAGCCGAATCGACCTTGCCAAAAGAACCTACTACACCACCGAGGCGTTATCCGGACCGAGTCAGGAAGCCTCCAGAGAGACTGAATTTGTAATTGATTAACTTCAGCAAATGTGTATATTATTGTTCTTGTAAAAATGTTATTTAATGATTACTTAAAATGTTATGTACTATTTATCTAAAAGGGGAGGAATTGTAGTGTATGTACCTTTAAGAGGAACTATGTTTTTGAAGCCCCTGTATACTGTAGTACCAGTAGTAACCACTCGGGTATATAAGCCTGTATAGCGTCTTGTGTAGTTAGTTCACCTCCAGACTTTGTTCAGTAAACACTTGTTAAATCAACTCCTGCATTTCGTGTCTCCATTAACACACGGATCTAACAAAGGCGATGTATAACGACAACATACCACTGCAACACAAGGTGGATAATTTCTTGTTTGCTTACCGGAATGCGACACATGCAGTCACCAACCAAGCTTCAGCCATGCTGTTCTTTAACCGAAGGTTAAGATGTCGCCTGGATTTGCTCAAACCAAACATAAGACGAGATGTTGAGAATAAGCAATTCCAGCACATCAATGAGAAGCCAACCAGGAGCTTCAAGATAGGGCAACCAGTCTTGGCCCACGACTACCGAACAGAAAAATGGCAGCCAGGAACGATATGCACACGGCAGGGACCACTAATGTACACAGTGGATGTTGGAGAGAGCATCGTGAGACGCCATGCTGACCAGATTCTAGAGTCACAGGAACAAGTCAAACCCATACCACGATCATACGCACCTGGTGATGAACCCGAAGTACAGATTGCGTCTACCTCAGAATCAGTGGTATGGGAAGCTGACGAACCAACCAATGACAATGAGCCAGAATCGACTCCGCCGCAAGAACAGGATACTCGAGAAAGGCGCTATCCAGACAGGATCAGGAAGCCTCCTCAAAGACTGAATTTATAAATGATTACTTTCAGCTGATGTATATAGTACAAAGAAAATTGTAATTGTAATTAGATATTATTTAATCATAATCATAATCATAATCAACTTTGTCATTGTTAGTGCACAAGTGCAGTACAACGAAATGTAGGCTTGCGGCTCCCGAGAGTGTACATTTAGATTAAGACATTTAAACATTCAACATACATTTGGCTTGTAATACATTAACATAAACATAACCATAATAAAGTGCATTGGCAGATGTGCAGGCTTTAGAGTTTATTTGTGGAGTTCAGTAGGATGACAGCCCTGGGAAAGAAGCTGTTCCTAAATTTGGTCGTACGGGTGCGAATGCATCTGTAGCATCTCCCAGATGGCAGGAGGGCGAACAGACTGTGGCTGGGGTGGGTCGGGTCTTTGATGATCGACCGTGACCGTAATTGTTAAATCAATGTTATGTACTGTTTATCTAAAAGGGGAGGAATTGTAATATATGTACCTTTAAGAGAGGAACTATCTTTTACAGCCCCTGTATACTGCAGTACCAGTAGTGACCACACCTGTATATAACACCGTGTAGTAATTTGTACAGTTAGTTCCAGCATACCCTCTGTTCAGTAAACACCTGTTATTACCGTTCTCCAGCAGTCCGTGTGTTATTGATACGCGGACACTACAGTTAGCGCCTCCCGTTAGCACCTCTGGGGGGCACTAGGAACTTAGTGCCCGAGCACGGCGATTTTAGCGCTGCTCGCAAAATTGCCCAGTTGTTTTGTGGCAGTGCTAAACACAACCGCCACGATCTCCTGCGCCCACAGATCATGACATCAGTCGAGCGTGCCATGCCCCAGACCGGATATTGAGTTGTGTACCCTGCCTTAGCCACTAGGAACGACAGATAGAGGGGACCGTTTTCAAGTCGGGAAGGGGCTGGGGGAGCGCTATTTAAAGGCGTGCGCGTCCTGCTTTTTCTTATCAGCAAAATTTTTGGTACACGGAGTTTGAGAGGGAGAGAGATGTCTGGAGAGATTTAACACTGTCCTAAGGACCACTTTTCAGGTTGCTAATCGTCGAGCTCTTTCCCAGGGCCTATCCATTAGTGGTTCCAACACAATTGCTTTAGAGGTCTCTCCAGGCCAAGATTCAAGGCTGCAATGAGCAGGGTGTGGCTGGCCAGCAAGATGGCCCCTCCCCTTTAAGAACTGGACAGCGCCAGTCTGTCTGTCTTCCATGGTAATTGGCATCGCCTGAGCTTCAGTAGCGTTCTGAGGTAGCACCTCGCTCCCCGACGTTAGTGCCTTAAGAGAGGTGTGTAGTGCTTGATTTAGCGCTCAAATCACCTCCAGGGGTGATAGAGGCAAATTTTGCAGTCAGAGGCGATAATTAGCGCCGGGCGCTAAACTTTGCTCCCAGCCGATATTAGCGCCCCAAAATGGGCGATACCCAATTTTTCCCCCTAAGAGTCTAAATGGGTTAGAGGAGCAAAGGGATCTCAGAGTACAAATACACAAATCACTAAAAGTATTGACACAGATTAACAATGCCATAAAAAAAGCAAACCAAGCACTAGCGTTTATTTCCAGAGGGATAGAATTGAAAAGTAGTGAAGTTATGCTAAACTTGTATCGAACCTTGGTTAGACCACACTTGGAGTACTGCATACAATTCTGGTTGCCATATTATAAAAATGATAGAGGCATTGGAGAGGATGCAGAGAAGATTTACAAGGATGATACCAGAAATGCGAGGGTACACCTATGAGGAAAGGATGAACAGGCTGGGTCTCTTTTCTCTTGAAAAGAGAAAGCTGAGGGGTGACCTAATAGAGGTCTTTAAAATCATGAAAGGTTTTAATAGAATGGATACAGAGAGACTGTTTCCACTTGTGGGGAAAAGCATAACTAGAGGCCATCAATATAAGATAGTCACCAAGAAATCAAATAGGGAATTCAGAAGAAACTTCTTTACCCAGAGAGTGGTGAGAATGTGGAACTCACTACCACAGGGAATGGCTGAAGCAAATAGTATAGATGCATTTAAGGGGCGGTTAGATAAGCATATGAGGGAGAAGGGAATAGAGGGTTATGCTGATAGATTTAGATGAGGAAAGACAGGAGGAGGCTCGAGTGGAGCATAAACGCCAGCATGGATTGGTTGGGCCGAATGGCCTGTTTCTGTGCTGTATACCCTATATAAACTGTCGTGCAGCCTCATTAGAGTGCTAGCAGGCAACTTAAGTGGCAATCAGCTCCTTAACTAACCTCCAGGCGGCAAGTCCTAGTGCAAGCTTCAACACCTTTGAAGGTGGGCTAAATCGTCGTTTCAGCTCAAGACACCACCTTGGCCACCTCGGAGGCTCTTTAGCGCCTGAAGGAGCCATTGAAAATCGCCCCAATATTTTCCAAGCAGTAGGAAGCCTCCTTAATCTCCCTACCAAAATGTAACACTTCACACTTATCTATATTGAAATTCATTTGTCAATTACACACCCATTCTGCAAGTTTATTAAAGTTATGAACAGATTTGTGCTGTTGGCCAATACCTACTGGCCCCAAGTTAAGCTGAAATTTCCCAAATTCATTTTATTCAGGAGCCTTGCATTGGGCAAGAGAGAAGACTGCCAACTCATAGGTTTGGCAGGATTCGGAATTAGGGGCCAGATGTTAAAGCATTCTGATCAATTATATGCAGGTGCAGCAGGCAGTTAAGAAGGCAAATGGTATGTTGGCCTTCATAGCGAGAGGATTCGAGTACAGGAGTAAGGATGTCTTGCTGCAGTTGTACAGGGTCTTGGTGAGACCACACCTTGAGTATTGTGTGCAGTTTTGGTCGCCTTATCTGAGGAAGGATGTTCTTGTCATGGAGGGAGTGCAGCGAAGATTCACCAGACTGATACCTGGGATGGCAGGAATGACGTATGAGGAGAGATTGGGTCGATTGGGCTTATAATCGCTGGAGTTTAGAAGAATGAGAGGGGATCTCATTGAAACTTAGAAAATTCTAACAGGACTAGACAGACTAGATGCAGGAAGGATGTTCCCAATGGTGGGAGAGTCCAGAACCAGGGGTCACAGTCTAAAGATAAGGGGTAAGCCATTTAGAACAGAGATGAGGAGGAATTTCTTCACCCAGAGAGTGGTGAACCTGTGGAATTCTCTGCCACAGAAGGCAGTTGAGGCCAATTCATTAAATATATTCAAGAAGGAGTTAGATATATTTCTTAAGGCTAAAGGGATCAAGGGATATGGGGAGAAAGCAGGGACAGGGTACTGAATTTGGATGATCAGCCATGATCTCATTAAATGGCAGAGCAGGCTCGAGGGGCCGAATGGCCTACTCCTGCTCCTATCTTCTATGTTTCTATATCACCAGGCCTCCCTCCCACTTAAAAATATTTAAGGTACTGTTGAAATAATACTAAGTATTAATAAATGAATGTTACTTTTGAAATGTTGCTTTCCTTCTCTGTCTAGTATGAAACATTTTGGGACAACAATTATAGCATGTTGTAACATGGTCCTTCCATCTTTCCTTACAAACAGTAGTCTCTGATCAATCGAATTTCCATACACCTTTTAATGCACATTACACAATGCAAGATCAGATAATACATCTTCATCGCCCAGCCTCACTCAGCGCTCTCTCTCTCATTCACTCACTCTTTCTCTCTATTACTCACACTTTCACAGGAACATAGGACATAGGAACATGAGTAGGCCATTTAGCCCCAAGAGCCTGTTCCGATATTCAATGAGATCACGGCTGATCTGCAATCTATCTCCACATATCCGCCTTTGGCCCATATCCCTTAATACCTTTGGTTAACAAAAAGCTATCAATCTCAGATTTAAAATTAGCAATTGATCCAGCATCAATTGCCATTTGTGGAAGAGAGTTCCAAACGTCTACCACTCTGTGTGTGTGTAGAAATGTTTCCTAATTTCACTCCTGAAAGCTCTGGCTCTAATTTTTAGACTATGCCCCCTAGTCCTAGAATCCCCAACCAGCGGAAATATTTTCTCTCTATCTACCCTATCTGTTCCCTTTAATATCTTGAAAATTTCGATCAAAACACTCCTTAACTTTCTCAATTCTAGGGAATACAACCCTAATTTGTGTAATCTCGCCTCGTAATTTGACCCTTGGAGTCCGGGTATCATTCTGGTAAACCTACACTGCACTCCCTCCAAGGCCAATATATCCTTCCTAAGGTGTGGTGCCCAGAACTGCTCACAGTACTTCAGGTGTGGTCTAACCAGGGTTTTGTATAGCTGCAGCATAACTTCTACCCCCTTGTATTCTAGTCCTTTCTGAACACAGCGCTGTAAGAATAGCTGACGTGTCCCTACGGGGAGTAAGCATTCCATTGTACTTGTACTAGTACTAGTTACATATGGCAAATAAAATAGAATTGAATTGAATATAAAGGCCAGCATTCCATTAGCCTTTTTGATTATTTTCTGTACCTGTTCATGACATTTTAATGATCTATGTACCTGGAACCCCAAGTCTCTTTGGACCTCCACTGATTTTAGCTTTTTACCATTTAGAAAGTACCCTGTTCTAACCTTTTTAGGTCCAAAGTGGATGACCTCACATTTGCCTACATTTAAATCCATTTGCCACAGTTTTACCCATTCACTTAATCTATCAATATCCCTTTGTAAGGTTATGCTTTCATCTACACTGCCTACAATGCCAGCTATCTTTGTGTCATCGGCGAATTTGGATATGTAGCTTTCTATGCCATCATCTTGGTCGTTAATAAATACAGTGAATATTTGAGGCCCCAACACAGATCCCTGTGGAACACCACTCGCCACATCTGCCCATTAGATGACCTGCCCATTATCCCTACTCTCTGTCTCCTGCTGTTCAGCCAATTTCCTAACCAGGTCAATAATTTGCCTTCAATTTCATGGGTTTCAACCTTAGAATCATAGAATAGTTACAGCATGGAAGAAGGCCATTTGGCCTGTCGAGCCCATGCCGGCTCGCTGCAAGAGCACTTCAGCTAGTCCCACTCCCCTGCCCTTTCCCTGTAGCCCTGCAAATTTCTTTCCTTCAGGTACTTATCCAACTCCCTTTTGAAAGCCACGATTGAGTTTGCCTCCACCACCCTTTCAGGCAGCTCATTCCAGATCTTAACCACTCATTGCGTTAAAACGTTTTTTCTTACGTCGCTGTTGCTTCTTTTGCCAATCACCTTAAATCTGTGTCCTCTGGTTCTCGACCCTTCTGCCAATGGGAACAGTTTCCCTCTATCTACTCTGTCCAGACCCCTCATGATTTTGAACACCTCTATCAAATCTCCTTTCAATCTTCTCTGCTCCAAGGAGAACAACCCCAGCTTCTCCAGTCTATCAACATAACTGAAGTCCCTCATTCATGGAATCTCTCTTGTAAATCTTTTCCACACCCTCCCTAAGGCCTTCAAATCCTTCGTAAAGTGTGATGCCCAGAATTGGACCCAGTGCTCCAGTTGGGGTCGAACCTGTGTTTTACACAGGTTCATCATAATTTCCATACTTTTGTACTCTGTACCTCTATTTATGAAGCCGAGGTTCCCATAAACCCTTTTAACTGCTTTCTCAACCTGCCCTGCCACCTTCAACGATTTGTGCACCCATACCCCCAGGTCTCTCTGTTTGTGCACCCCTTTCAGGATTGTACCATTTAATTTATATGTCCTCTCCTCATTCTTTCTACCAAAATGTATCCCTTCACACTTTTCTGTGTTAAATTTCATCTGCCACGTGTCTGCCCATTTCACCAACCTGTCTATGTCTTCCTGAAGTCTATCACTTTCCTCCTCACTGTTCACTATACTTCCACGTTTTGTGTCATCTGCAAATTTTGAAATTGTGCCCTGTACTCCCAAGTCCAAGTCATTAATATATATCAAGAAAAGCAGTGATCCTAGAACCAACCCCTGGGGAACACCACTGTATACCTTCCTCCAGTCCGAAAAACAACCGTTCACCACTATTCTCAGTTTCCTGTCACTTAGCCAATTCCTTTTCCTGCTGCCACTGTCCCTTTTATTCCATGGGCTTCAACTTTGCTGGCAAGCCTATTATGTGGCACTTTGTCAAACACCTTTTGGAAGTCCATGTACACTACGTCAACTGCATTACCCTCATCAACCCTCTCTGTTACCTCATCAAAAAACTCAATCAAGTTAGTTAAACACGATTTGCCTTTAACAAATCCGTGCTGGCTTTCCTTAATTAATCCACACTTATCCAAGTGACTGTTAATTTTGTCCCTGATTACTGTTTCTAAAAACTTCCCCACTACCGAGGTCAAACTGACAGGCCTATAGTTGCTTGGTTTATCTTTACACCCTTAGTTAGCAGTCTCTTATGAGGGACTTTATCAAATGCCTTCTGGAAGTCCATATAAGTAACACCCGTAGACATTTCCCCTGTCCACTACTTTAGTCATCTCCTCAAAACATTCAATCAGGTTTGTCAGGCATGACCTACCCTTTACAAATCCATGCTGGCTTTCTCTGATCAGCTGAAAATTTTCAAGGTGTTCAATCACCCTATCCTTAATTATAGACTCTAGTAATTTCCCAACAACAGATGTTAGGCTAACTGGTCTATAATTCCTTGGTTTCCTTCTCACGCCATTCTTAAATAGTGGAGTGACATATGTAATTTTAAATTCTAAAGGAATGGTTCCTGAATATAGCAAACTTTGGAAGATTATAGTTAGGACATCTGCAATGTGCTCACCTACTTCCTTTAAAACTCTGGGATGGAAACCTTCTGGTCTTGGGGATTTGTCACTCTTTAGTGCCATTATTTTCTTCATTACTGTTATTTTATTTACGTTCATTTTATTGAGTCCCTGTCCATGATTCAATATTAGTTTCCTTGTGATTTCCGGCATGCTATCCTCTTCCTCTACTGTAAATCCTGACGCAAAGTAATTATTCAACATGTCCACCATTTCCTTATTATCATTGACAATATCACCGCTTTCAGTTTTTAAGAGGCTAACATTTCTCCTGACCACCCTTTTTTTCCTAGTATAATTCTCTCCCTCTCTCCCTCCACCCGCCCCACCCCCCGCCTTTTATGCTCACCCCCGGTTGGGAAAAGTCTCCTTCCCCTCCAGGACTTTAAAGGGGAGGTTCTTAAAGGCGCCATCCCTTTAATTGGGGACCAGAGCCCTCAGTCACCCTGGTACAAATGTACAATTTAAACTTAAACAAGTGAATTTGCTAAATTAAACCCAGCTAATTAATTTGGTAAAAGTTGGATTCTATGTTCATTGTGATTTTCCATCCACTTCCATTTGCCCTCCCTTGTAGATCAAACACATGGCTTTATTTGCGACTGAGAATCTCTCTGAGTAAGCTTTGTGCTGCAGTCCAGTTAGAAAATAAAACAAAATGGCTGGAGGGAAGAAAAACCTCACTACAATTAATTCAACAAAAATTTTGCACAACTGTTAGTTCTGTATTATCCTTAGGTGTTTAGTTCATTGATCTGCTACAACAGGGGGGGAAAAAAAGATTTTAGTCCAGCTCAGCCCAGACTACAACAGACATTCTGGGAAAGAAATGGAAAACGAATCGATTTTATCACGCATTAACCTGGCATTGTTAACAGTTCAATTTCGTTGAAGGATAAAAGTCACTTTGAACTTTAAATTGGAATTCGAGAGCTATATGACTCCAGGCATGCTACAGAGTTGGTGGCAGCAGTAGGCTGCTGGTCGTCTATCTCCACGAACAGCATGATAGGCTTCAAGAGAAATGAACAATTGTCTTCAAGCAGCATAGGCATTGCAGCTGGGAATATGGGAAAGGAGCAGAGAATGGAAGTTATACTATAGCCATATTGCAACAGCAGTTAGCAATGGAGAGAAACATAACTGATCGTCCAATTATCCGCATATTTTATTGGGGAGAGCAAGAACTATTGTATTTGGGGGTCAGAAGTCTGAAAACTTGGTCTAGCTTTAGCTGTTGGCCAATCCACCTGAATCACCTAAATCTAGCTGTGAAGAAGCCACATTTAGCACCAAAAGTGCTTCAGCTAGACCCACTCCTGCAAACATTTACAAACTCACGGCAGGAGAATAAAAAATCTCTGTAAATCTATACTGAACAACACAGCAGGTTATTGCAACAAGTTCCTGTAGGATATGGAGAAAAGATTATTCAAAATGACATTTTCAAATGGACACAAGCTAGGCTTCAATCTCTATTATAGATCGGGGGCAGCAATTGTTGATAAAATGGCCAAAGATACCATTCAGGTCACAAATCAATGTAAGAGGCCTGTGAGAACTGGGCAGATTGTATTTCAAACTGCTGGTTCCTAGTTTATTGCACACCACTTGCCTCAGTCAATAAGAAAAATCATCATCTGAACAGGTTTGAAGAACAAACTAAAAAAATGCCAATTTCTCCAGAAAGTGGAAATCTAGACAATCAAGTGGGACAGCTGCAGCTAGACAATTGCAAATGACATCCAGATGTAGTTTTCCAACCCTTAGGAGTAGTTCAAAAAGCATTCTCTCACTTCTCTCTATTCAAGATTTATCCAGGGATACAACCCCAGCTCCAAAATATAGAAATACATTTTAACTCCGACACCTCTAAAAGGCACCAAGATAATTGTAATTACTAGTCTGATAGATGGCTGAGGACTATAATCTGAGGGGAAATGGTTTCCCACTTTGAAATACTCCAAGGTACTAAAATTCTGATTGGAGCCCAGGCAGCATCCTGTCAATTCTCCGGATCAGGTCGCGGAAAATGGGGCAGAACCTAATCCTGTCAGGATTCCTTCCTATTTGTTAGCTGCAGCCATTTCCCGGTAATGGGACACCCATTAGATCAAAGAGTGCGCCTTGGGAAATTCCCAGATTACTCCATAATGATCACTTTTTTACGTCCTTAAAAAGCCTCAGTGGAATTCTCATCAGCTGAGAGCTGGTCTGAACCTCTTCAGGCCTCCTGAGAGGCTCCAGAAGCACTACAGAGAAAAGTAATCTTTGTTGTCCCAGAAAAGGGCTCCTTTGAAGCCAAAGACTTTTTTGCTCAGGATGGGCCTCACAATCTCTGGTGGAGCAGCTGTGGGCTGCTGTGCCTTAAAAGGACAGATCAGGGCAGGTGCCACCTTTCAGGTGCTGGCAGCATGCCCCAACTGTGCTAATGACCCCATTCTGCCAATGGAGCATGCCAATCAGAATGTTGTGAACCAAAGTTTAATTGACCACATCCAATTTGCAGCGCTAATGGTCATTTTATGGTGCGAGTTCTTTAACCACATCTGATTTCACTATTCAGTTAGAGTGGTCTCAGTGAAAGTGAAGGCACTTGTTAACTTTTCCAGAGAGATTCAATTCTCCCAATCCCATCACAGATTGGTGTGTTCAAAATAGACCATTAGTGAGTATGCCAGGCATTAGTCATTTGATTATCATATTGAAAAAGGGTTTACAATGTATAATGGAATGATAAACCCATTTAAAGAGAACAGGTTTGTGATTTTGTTACACATTAAGGTCATTTTCCTAATTTACGTTTCCAACAGGGAACCTCACCCACCAGAAGCATATACCTGTATCAGAAATGCAGGTGTGCAACCACAACCGATTTCTGATTGACTGTAGCAGATAGAGAAGTTAGGCACTGAAATATTACACTTTCCCAATGAAGTGGGAAAGCTAAAGAGAAGTCTCACTGCAGTGGGTTTAACTAGGAATCCCCTCCAACTGTCCGAACTAGAGGTTTTAGCTCATTAATTTGTTATTTCAAAAGGAAACATTCAGTGAAGCCTAGCCCGAGCTGGAATATTTGTTCTGTGAAGTCAATCAGGAACTAGGTTAATTCTACAAATATTCATTTGGTGAATATCCATGTGGAACTGTTAAAGAAAAAAAATCTCTGGAATTAAAGTTTGCTCTGAATTTGAACATTGGAGTCAAAAGTGGAGCGTGAGTTTCCCTCCCAAGGTATGCTTTACTTAAAAGGGATTTGCACATGCACCATAGCTATGATGTATTAAAGCCGTTTCTATCCCTGAAATCTTTCAAGCATCTCAGTGCTTGAAAGAATGTTTGAGGGCATATTCCCATGAGCAGTTATTAATGTCACCTAGTACCGGAGAGTAAGCATCAATTTCAATCTGAAAACTAATCATTCATAAATCAGGGTCTAACTTCTAAAACATGACTGCTGTCATCACCTCATCACAATTAATCATTCCAGTTCTCTATTGTAATGATTTCAGATTACTCTGACTTCTTTAGTAGAAACATGACAATTTCCTCTCAGTTGCTTTTACTCATTGATAATGCATGATGTTTCAAAAAATAAAAAGGTGCCAAATAATTATTGGAGCAAAAAAATCCAATTTGGGTCATTAATAAGTTATGTGACTGAAAATGTTAGTTAGCTGTAAGATTTTTTTGGCATTCCACTGGCTGAACATAACTAGAAACCTTAGCTGTGAGAGCTCACTATATATATCACAGCTGAAGCTCTGTGCTCTCTAAAAGGAATAAAGAAGAACATCAGATTACATTAAACCTCCATTCCTGAGAGTAGTTTCACTGCTGCTGACAGAATATAGAGCCATTGCAACCAACCCTGATGCCATTCCTGTCTGACATCCACATACATGCATTTCCAGCAGGGATTAATTCTAGAGCATGACCAGGACAACAGGAAAAAAAGGGCTGGGCTTTGCCAGCCCTCGGGAGGCAGGTTTGGAGGCAGGACTGCCAGGAAAATGGCAGAATTTGGAGGCGGGTGCCCAACCCGCCTCCGTGCCATCTTGCCAGGAGGCGGGAAGCCGTCCCGTGTCGCGTCCCGTCTCCTTGGAGGTGGGAAGGGATACAGCCACCTAACTGCCTGTTAACAGGCAGATAAGAGGATTATCCCCATTTTGCCCACACAAGTGCGGGCTTCCCAAAGGCTCTGAAACCCGCCAGGGTCACCCAGGCGAGTAGTGGGTCTGCGGGGGTCGGAGGGGTCCAAATGTGTTCTGTGGAGGTGAGTGATGGGTGCAAGTGTGGAAAGGTGAGTATCTGAGCTAAGTGGAAAGTGTTAGAAAAAGTGTACTTACCTTTGTTTCTTCCTGCAGGCTTCAGTCGGTGTGTATGCGGAGAGTCTCGCATCTCCACGGTAGAGATGACAGATGGCCGTTGCATTCTCCAATGCAACAACCATCTCATTTCTGCTCACAAAAGAGGTTTGATGAGGTCTTGAATTCAAGAACTCATCAAACTACAGAGAATGTCCATGTTCGACAGCTTCACAGAGCTGTCAAATGATGACAATTCATCTGTCAAAAATTTTTGACAGATGAAACGTCATACGTTGAAGTTCTCTCTGTAATCGGCTTTCCCTTAATTGGCCTGCTAAGCCCGCTGGGCGGGCTTAACACGGTCAATCAGGGAAAAATAGCACGGGTTGGCCAGAAATTGATGGAGGCGGGACTGAAACCCGACAAGTGTGAGTCCCACCTCCAAAAGCTCCCCATTGGCAAAATCCAGCCCATGGCTTTTTTTCCATTCCCAAGGCCCGGAATATTGAGGTTAACTGAGGAAGCCTTAATGCCACACCAAATTAAATCAGCTAACTAATCGTAAACTAGGGATCAAACCTGGAATAATCCTGGTCTGGATAGATCAATGCACAAATGTGCCATGCATTTACAAGCTGCTATTTAATAAGCTTAGCTTTTCTTTTTATTTTGCTCAACCCTTGAAGATTTAAAATAACTACTGAAAGAAAAATGATTGTGATCACAGAACTTCGACCGAGGAACATATTATAAAATTACAATTGCAGCCTGCAGAAGACTAGTGATAAAGGAACTGCAGATTTAAAAGAAGATAAGATCAATTAATTGTTATTAATTTGCAGTCATTTCCGTTAATGAGACCAGGAGAAAAAGAAATGGAACGCCTGAGGTACAAGGCCAGATTCGCTCACCTCGGACTGAAACCCTCTTGGGAAGGATAGTGACAGCTCCTGTAGCTACTTCCTCCTGCTGTAGCACTGGTGTCACTTTGGAACCCCAACTGTCGGATCCAACCCACAGGAAGTGGCCAGTCTGATTGGCCCTTTTTGTCGCCTCCAGCACCCGCCTACACAGAAAGAAAAAGAACATGAAAGAAATTGCTTTGATACTTATTTGCTGGAAGCAAAAGCTATGCCTTGGGGATATGTCACAAAATTGATTACTGCACTCTGAAAACTAATTTGGTCACTGCACCTATTATAGAACCACAATATATCATTTGACAAGTAAGTTGTGAGTGATCCCGTAGGTAAAAAGTAACACTACTGGCACTCTCAACTTTTTGACTTATTATTACCTCTACGGTATTTTTTCCCTAGAAACCTAAAAACTGAATAAAATGGCATTGATTATTATTTCTCAATATCATCCTGTAGGAGCAGCTTGCCAAGTAGAAAGCTATTAGATTAATTGATTAGATTTTAGTTGCTTATTTTGTAACGTGTTGTAGGTATGAGAAGATGCGTCATGTCTCGTGGATCAGTTGATTCACAATAATTGTTTTAAATGAGCACAGTTTTCCTTTATGGATTAGCTGATGTAAAAATAGAAAGCTGTTTTTAATATACAGCTTGTCTATTCCTTTTCAATTTATATCACATGACATTATATCAGAATCCCGGACATAGTACTCAAGGTGTGGTCAGACTAGAATACTGTACAGTTTAGCAAGACTTCCTCTACCTCTACTGTTCTAGCTGTATCGTTCAGCATTCTACGTGCTTCGCTGATTGCTGCTCTGCAGTGATTGGACATGCTGAACATGAAGTTTATTAAACCTCCTAGACCACTTTCAACTTGACCCTTTGCGGCATCACCCCAACTCCTGGAATACGTATGATATCTGTTTTTTTCTTCTCATGTCTAATACTTTCCCTTTATCTGTAATAAATGCCTTCTGCCAGGGTTTCATTTACTTACATATTGGGCCGTATATTCCGATCCCTACGCGCTGGATACACACCCTTAGGGACGTCGGAAATGCCGGTTTCAGGCATGTACAGCGCATGCACTGAAATCCGGCATTTCCAATCTGTAAAGAAAGCTCTTGACAGATCGGACGCCTGCCCTGGAGAAGGGCCTCTGCGGGCGGAGAGTTCCGCTTTCTGGAGAACCTCCGCCCGCTGAAAACCCTTAGAAATCTTACGCCTGGTAAAAGCGTAAGACCTGCTTTTACCAGCATAAGAGTTGAACAAAAGTTGAAACTAAAATTTCACTCATTTATCATTTAAAAATACTTTAAAAAAAGGTAAGTTTATTTTTAGCCCCGTAAAAAACTTGAAATTATTTTTTTCAAAAAATTAAATTTTTGTTTAAAATATTTAACTTATTGCAATTTCAACTCATTTTAAAAATGTGATTTAAAAAAAAGTATTTAATGTTTTACTGTGTTTTTGGGGTGATCTCCATTCATATATTTGACAGGTCTATCTGTCAAGTGTATGAAGGGAGATTCCCTTCTTTGATTGGCTCCCCATGGCCCACGTGATCCCAGGGACGCTTGCGAACCGTATGCACCTCTGGGATAAGTGGGCCTTGTGCATTTCGAGCTGGAGAGGCCCAGGATCGGAAGTGTCCAGACCTCAGGAGCCCTCAGGTAAGTCCGTAGATTTTTTCCAGATCGGAGGCCTCCGCACGCAGGAAGCCTCCGATCGGAAAATACGAGCTATTGTATCTAACTCATCGTTCTTGGATTGCCTCCATTGTTTCAGCTGCCTCTCCTAGTTTGCTATTATCTACAAATTTAACCATTTAACACTGAGTTTTATGAATTTGAGGTTTCTTTCAGCTGCTGCATCAAGACTCACCTGATGTCATCTTCATTTGCAAATATAATGACTCCACGTGCATTGGGGGTTTCCAGTAGACGCTTGATAATTTTGTCAAACTCTGCTTTCTTTGGGTCTCGTGGAATCTTCAATGACTGGGCCACACAGACTCCACCTGCAGTGAGAAAGTACAAAGGATGAGCTAGCTCCCACATGGAGAGGGTTACTGATTGCATTCTCCTGCACCATAGTCTCATAAGCAATCACAGCTCTTAACACCCAACCAGTTGAAAAGTGGGACATTTACTGATTAACTGTGCATTGATCACTTGATTCATCAATTAATAATCAGCAAATGTAAAATTACTTCAGTAATTAATAGTGTCAGGGAATACTAATAACAGAAGCTCCAATGATTGTGCTTGTTATAAAGGAAAGTAATTAAACACTTCATCAAAAAATAAGACAGTTTCAATGTGTGAAATTTTCCTATTGATCACAGTAGTACCAGTAAAGAAAAATCAAAAACTTATAAAAGAAACTAACCATTTGAAAATCCAGTGACATGGATAAAGAGTATTTGACACTCTCTTACTATCTAGCATAACACTATTGTACTTACAGAGCCTCTCAATCAAAATTAATCCCTGTACAGAAACTCTTCATTCTTGCTTGTACACTAAACTGGTTCATTGGCCCGGAATTTCCTGGAACGGTTCGGTGTAACGATGGTGTAAGAGCGGGAGTTGCGCTGCTTTTATTTTTAGGAAATTCACCGTGACTGATTTACACTGGTTTTACAGCAAAACATCGTTACCTGCAAATTTCCTTGATTGTTTTACACCGCTTCAGAGATACGTCTGCTGAAACCCTCTGCCGCTCATTTACATAGCTCCACCCCCTTACAAAAGACCAGCTCATGCAAGTTTCCTGGATTTATGCGAATAATGCACTGGGTTTACACCCAGAAATTTAGGCACAGCATGCCCCAAAGTCACCTCATACGCAGAATAACTGAGATATCGGGGTTTGAGAGTAATTTTCTGCTCAATTTCTTTTCTTAAGTTTTCTTACTGAGACCTGGGCTATATTTAAACAAAGTGCTGTCAGTCTCAGGGCACTAGATACTTTTCGGGCCCCCCACTTGCGTATTCGGAAGGACTAAGCAACTGGAATGGCCTTCTCAATGGGCACACCTCTGTTTTACATAATAATGGAAGAGGAAGACAAGCAGCAGAAGCAAGAAGTTCTGAGAATGAGGCGCCATGGCAGAAGCCAGCAGCCGATATTTTTTCCCTATTGGCAGTGCTGCATTTAGGCTGGTTTTATGCCGGGTTTTACATTCTGCCATAGGCAAACGAACTTTGCAGGAAATTTCAACAAACATTCCCGTCGGCAAGATCAGCGCAAAAACTATCGTAAATTTTGACGTAATTTCTGAGTATGTACGATCCAGGAAATTCCAGCCCATCTATTATATTTAACAAAGTTTTGAACTCTCAGGCTCGTCAGATGGACTGAAATGGTTTTTTTTTCTGGTCCTGCATGTTCCCAAGTAGTATCAGCTGTGGCTCAGTGGGTAGCACACTTGCCTCTGAGTCAGAAGGTTGTGGGTTCAAGTCCCACTCGAGGGACTTGAGCACATCAAAGCTAGGCTGACACTTCAGTGCAGTGCTGAGCGAGTGCTGCACTGTTGGAGGTGCCGTCTTTTGGATGAGACATTAAACCGAGGCCCCGTCTGCTCTCTCAGGTGGATGTAAAAGATCCCATGGCACTATTTCAAAGAAGAGCAGGGGAGTTATCCCTGGTGTCCTGGCCAATATTTATCTCTCAACCAACATAACAAAAACAGATTATTTGGGCATTTTCACGTTGCTGTTTGTGGGTCCTTGCTGTGTGCAAATTGGCTGCCACATTACAACAGTGACTCCACTTCAAAAGTACTTCATTGGCTGTAAAGAGCTTTGAGACATCCGGTGGTTGTGGAAGGCGCTATATAAATGCAAGTCTTTCTTTATAATGGCCCAGAAATTCCCTTCGCAGGCCTCCCGCGGGCAGAGGGCTGCGATTTGGAAAAATCTGCACCTAGACCGGAGGGCTCCCGGGAGGCGCAGAGTTCCTTACCTGGGCCTCTTCAATCTGCCGGTGCGCAGGGCCCACGTATCCCAGAGGCACAGGTAGTTCGCAGCGTCCCTGGGATCACGTGGGCCATGGGGAGCCAATCAGAGAAGGGAATCTCCATTCATACATTTGACAGGAAGACCTGTCAAATATATGAATAGAGATCACCCCCAAAACATAGAAACATAGAAGATAGGAGCAGGAGTAGGCCATTCGGCCCCTCAAGCCTGCTCCACCATTCAATGCGATCATGGCTGATCATCCAAATTCAGTACCCGGTCCCTGCTTTCTCCCCATACCCTTTGATCCCTTTAGCCTTAAGAAATATATCCAACTCCTTCTTGGATATATTTAATGAACTGGCCTCCACCGCCTTCTGTGGTAGAGAGTTCCACAGGTTCACCACTCTCTGGGTGAAGAAATTCATCCTATAGTAAAACTTTAAAAAAAAAATTTAAATCACATTTTTAAAATGACTTGAAATTACATAAACTAACTATTTTAAACAAAAATTTAAATTTTTGAAAAAACAAATTAAAGTTTTTAACGGGGCTAAAAATAAACTTACCTTTCTTTAAAGTATTTTTAAATGATAAATTAGTGGAAATTTTATTTTTTACTTTTTTACAACTCTTATCCTGGTAAAAGCAGGCCTTGCGCCTGCTTTTACCGGGCGCAAGAATTGTAAGTGTTTTCTGCGGGCGGAGGGTCGCCAAAAAACAGAACTCCCCGCCCACAGAGGCCCTGCTCCAGCGCAGCCGGAGGATCTGTCAAGAGCTTTCTTGACAGATTGGAAATGCCGGTTTCCAGCGCATGTGCAGTGCATGCCTAAAACCGGCATTTCCAATGTCCCTACAGGTGGGTACACAGTGCGTACTCACCCGTAGGGATCGGAATTTCTGCCCCATTATCTCAAAGTTCTAACTACAGAAGTATGTGTTTGGAAATACTGCACAAGGTGTGACATCTCTCTTCAGTAAGTATTATTTATGAAATGGATGTGTTGCTGTCAGATCTAGTGCTATAAAATCATTGCAGAACAACAACTTGGTGAGACTTATACTTTGACATAAACACATTAACATTTTGTATTTTATTTTAAACGTTGCTGATACATTTGACACTTGCAATGAGGGGGTAGATTTTGCAATGCTTTGCATACATGAGTAATCTAATCTATTATAATTTTAATATTGTATGTTAAGTTCTCTTCTTTTTGAGAATATTAAGCAATTTTTTTTTAAAGTGAGAAATTGTAGTGGTCACCGAGCCGCCTTTATATTTTCAACTGGGTGCAAAGCATTTGGAACCAGAGGCCATCGAGACAGCACCTGTGGATTGACAAGTAGGAGAATGTACAACTGTTGACACTGAAGTGCAAGCAGCTTTTGGCAAGCAGTCACAGGAATTGAGACTACAACAAACAGCACACCTGACTGATCAAGAGTATCAAGACGACTTAGAAAACATGTTCATTGCTAGATGATGTTGTTCTTTTTCAGTTCAATAATCTAAACAAGAATTCTACACAGTCCAGGGTAAACATAGAAGATAGGAGCAGGAGTAGGCCATTCGGAGAATGAGAAAAAAAAACTGAGATCGTGGAATTAAATGTGGCAAAAATATAAGGGGTAATTTTTTTTAAATCCTTCTTCGGGATGTGGCTAGGCTGTCATTTATTGTCCACTCTTATAGATTGTGACCCAGCGAAAATAAAGGAATGACAATACATGTCCAAGTCAGGATGGTAAGTGACTTTGAGGCGATGGTGTTCCCATGCACTTGCTGCCCTTGTTCCTTCTAGATGGGGAGGTCGCGGGTTTGGGGTTACTGACGAATAAATCTTGGCGAGTTGTTGCAGTGCATCCTGTGGATAGTACGCACTGTAGCCACAGGGTGCCAGTGTTGGTGGGAGTGCATGGTTAAGCCAGCAGATGGGATGCTGATCAAGTAGACTGCTTTGTGCTGGATAGTGTTGAGCTTTCTGACTATTGTTGAAGCTGCACCCATCCAGGCAAGTGGAGAGTATTCCATCACACTCCTGACAGTAGAGGTGGTGAGCCATTCGCCACAGAATACCCAGCTTCTGCCCCTTTCTAGTAGCCACGGCATTGAGCTGGCCGTTATAGTTGAGTTTCTGGTCAATGGTGACCCTCAGGATGTTGATGGTGGGACATTGAATGCCAAGGGGAGATTATTAGGCACTCTCTTGTTGGAGATGGCCATTACCTGACACTTGTGTGGCACGAATGTAACTTGACACTTACCAGCCAAAGATTAACTTTAACATAACCCGCCAGCAGGAAACTAACAGGATCAGGTCGGGCACGCATTACACACCCCAACTGACTTCAATGGAAAGTAAAATTGGGCGGAGTGTAAAACTGGCACCCGATCCCATCCCATCAGTGGATTAGAATAAATTTACCCCCTATAGATATTTTAAATCTTTCATAACTGGAGTTTACTACAAATGAATAATACATCATGCGTAATTTTATCAAACATTTATGAACTGGTTATGGCTTGATATTTACAGCAGTACTTAAATATTGCTATTTAATTTTTCTAGTGGTGGAAGTTTTTATTTAGTTATTTACAGTAAATGTTTTACAATATATTTCAACAACTGTCTCTGTTTCCCAGTTGGAGTATTATGGATTTGCTAAGCATTAAATCTTGCAGTGCTTTACAGCAGACACACAAAAAAAAGTTTGCACGACCTAAGCTTTTCATGCTGGCTTAATAAGAGCATGAAAGAGAGGAAACACTTCGCCCAGTGACTCCTTTAGTTTATGAAAAATTTGCCATATTAAGAGGTAAATCAAAGTAACATTCGCTGCACCAAAAGTATTTGCTTCAAGAGCCACATACAGTATTAGGCGTATTATTTAAAATGATAACTTTATTACTCTATGAACTATTTCATCCAGACGCCCTGCACATTCTTGGGACTTTTTGAGAAAGTAAATGAATTCAGATGCTTTCAATCTCATATCTTAGTTATTCTTGATTTTTAAAAGCAGCACAATACTTTGTAGGTCAGGCAGCATCTGTAGAGATAGAAACAGAGTTAACGTTTCAGGTCAATGACCCTTTGTCAGAACTACGGAGTCTGACGAAGGGTCATCGACCTGAAACATTAACTCTGTTTCTCCCTCCACAGATGCTGCCTGACCTGCTGAGTATTTCCAGCATTTTCTATTTTTATTTCAGATTTCCAGCATCCGCAGTATTTTGCTTTTGTATTTACAATACTTTGTAGAATGTGCAAGTTCATGTAAAAGCTTTCTGAAAATAATGTTTGTAGACAACGTGCCATACAGCACATTTCAGAGATCTCCCTAGCTTCTTTTTAATCTAGTCTGTCCCTCAGAAGTACCAAACTATGGGTCAGATGTTCTTATCTTGTGATTGCTGTAAAAATCTCCCATGAATCACATCATTAGTTTATGTAACATTAATTAAATGAAATAGGCCGACTTCCATTACAATTACTGGCATGAGGGCAAAAGAGTTGTACCTTCTGCCTGTATAGAAAATATAACTTGCATTTATATAGCGCCTTTCATGACCTCAGGACGCCCCAAAGCGCTTTACAGCCATTTAAGTACTTTTGAAGTGTAGTCACTGTTGTAATGTAGGAAATGTGGCAGACAATTTGCCCACAGCAAGCTCCCACAAACAGCAATGTGATATTGAGCAGGTAATCTGTTTTAGTGATATTGGTTGAGGGATAAATACTGGTCAGGACAACGGGGAGAAATCCCCAGCTCTTCTTCGAATAGTGCCACGGGATCTTTTACATCCAGCTGAGAGGGCAGATGGGACCTCGGTTTAACGTCTCATCCAAAAGACTGCCTCAGTACTGCACTGGAGTGTCAGCCTAGATTTTGTGCTCAAGTCTCTGGAGTGGGGCTTGAACCCACAACCTTCTAACTGCAAGGTGAGAGTGCGATTACTGAGCCATGGCTGACACTCAATATAATGTAGCCAGCTAACATTCGTACAGTTTTAACAGAATAAATGTCCACATGTGAACGATGTGAAAAATGTAAATAACATATACACTTAAAACCATACTGCTTTTGCAAAGGTGCATCTTTCTACATTTCTGGCATCTCCATGAAAAGATAAGGAACAAAGGAAGGAATCAAGTTTGTCAAATTTGCTGCGGTGACAAAGTAATCCCTGAATTTAAGATATTGTAGCATCACTTGTGTAACAGGAGGATTTTTTCCCTTTAAAGACAGCTTCTGAAGTAGAAATTCAGATACTGAGCTTTTCATTTACTGCATTTGCACTGCTGTTTCCTATAATTGATGCGTCCAGAAAAACATCAAAAATCCATTACAGCATCACACTGAATTGGCAAAATGCTGTGATGTTACAAATTTGAACAAGATACAATTGAAGCCAATTGCCTGTGCATCAATCAATCATTCAGGTTCAAAGTACTTGGCCTAGAAACTGGATTGTGCTTGATTCGGGGTTCGATCCCGGTGCCGCGCAGGCGCCTGTGGCAGGACCACGCAAAATTGGCCCGCCGGCCCCATTTGTTTACAGGAAACTTTTTTTTATCCGGCACGGACGGGACCGACGTGGTGCCTGTTTGTCAAAAATTCCGGATAACCGAACGCTATAGTAAAAGATACAGAGCTGAGAGCTCTGTATAAAGCAACAAACCCTATTGCTTAGCAACAGGTTCAAAACAATGGCCACAAGTTGCAAGCGTCTCTGTAGCTTAGCAACAGCTGCAGCCACACCCTTGCACAGCAACACATGGAGGAAGGCAAGTAATAAAAGCTACCTGAACCTACTCCTGAATTTTGCCAGTTAACCGACATTTCCGGTTATTTAGGTGCCGGTTAATCGCAAGCTTCCTGTACTTACCGGCAAGCTGCAAGCGCCAGTCGCAATCCCAGAGGCAGCTCGCCGGTCCTGGGAAGAATGAAGATCGGTCGGCTCAAGACACCGGCCCAGTAGGTAAGCAGAGTCTGGAAGGGGGTGCGGAGCCAATCAGGGCGGTTGGGAGGGGATGTTGCGAGTGGCTACCGGCAGCAGCCCCTGAATTTAATGTTCCTCCCGACTCCACAGTAAGGTAAAGGAAAAAATAAAAACTTGTCTTTCTGCAGGTCCCGTTAAGGCCCACTGGTTTGGCTGCCAAGCACCTGACAATACTGATCGTAGCAGGCATGTCGCAGACTGCAGTCAGCCACTAATGAATTGTTGAAAGTGGCCCTCAAACAGGTGTTAGGCCCCCTATGTGCATATGCAAAGGGCCTAATGCCTTTTTCAGACAATCGCCCTAGATACAGAAGCCTTTACCAATGTGGCAGGTGGCGCACTTCTGGCACAGAATGTATGCCTGCTCACCACAATCCATATTGCATGATTAGGCGCCTGTTTTACGCCTGCATAATGGGCGTGGCTCCAATGAATTTCTAGGCCCATATGTGGAATGGGTCAAGAAAGCATCTGATGATGTACACCCGATGAAGCACAATTCCCATCCTTTAAATTATCGGGAAAAGTCGGTCACTTTGGGAAGTTGATTGCCCTGACCTTCTACAGCACCATCATCATCGAGTCCCTCACCACAACATCTTGGGAGTCACCATTGAAACTTAACTGGACCAGTCGTATCAACACTGGTTGGTCACACCGCAGGTAAAGGTTGCACAGGCAGAAAGGGAATGGGTGACCAACAGGCAGAGTAGTAGGCGCAGGTAGGTAGTACAGGAGTCCCCTGTGGACATCCCCCTCTCAAACAGATATACCACTTTGAATACTGTTGAGGGGGATGGCTTATCAGGGGAAAGCAGCAGCCAACTTCCTGGCACCAAGGGTGGTTCTGCTGCACAGGATGGGAGAAAAAAAAGGGTTAAAGCTATAGTAATAGGGGATTCTATTGTAAGGGGAATAGATAGGGTCAAGGATATCTCAGAGCGGCTGCAGAACATTTTGGAAGGAGAGTGTGAACAGCCAGTTGTCGTGCATATAGGTACCAACGATATAGGTAAAAAACGGGATGAGGTCCTAAAAGCAGAATATAGGTAGTAATCTCAGGATTGCTACCAGTGTCACGTGCTAGTCAGAGTAGAAATAGAAGGATATTTCAGATGAATACGTGGCTAGAGGAATGGTGCAAGAGGGAGGGATTCAAATTCCTGGGACATTGGAACCGGTTCTGGGGGAGGTGGGACCAGTACAAACCGGACCGTTTGCACCTGGGCAGGGCCGGGACCAACATCCTAGGGGAAGTGTTTGCTAGTCCTCTGGGGGAGGGTTTAAACTAAAATGGCAGGGGGTTGGGAACCAAAGCAGGGAGACAGAGGAAAGGGAAACAAGGATAAAAGCAAAAGATAGGAAGGAGAAAAGCAAAAGTGGCAGTCAGAGAAATCCACGATTTAAATCAAACATGGCCACAGTAAATAATAATTCTAAAAGCTCTAAGAGCGTTAAAAAAACAAGCCTGAAGGCTTTGTGTGTTAATGCGAGGAGCATTCATAATAAGGTGGATGAATTAGCTGCACAAATAGAGGTAAACGAATATGATATGATTGGGATTACGGAAACATGGCTCCAGGGTGGCCAAGGCTGGGAACTCAACATCCAGGGGTATTCAATATTCAGGAAAGATAGGCAAGAAGGAAAAGGAGGTTGGGTAGCATTGCTGGTTAAAGAGGGGATTAACACAATTGTAAGGAAGGATATTAGCTCTGATGATGTGGAATCTGTATGGGTAGAACTGAGAAATAGCAAGGAGCAGAAAACATTAGTGGGAGTGGTATATAGACCTCCAAACAGTAATGCGGAGGTTGGGGATGGCATTAAAAGGGAAATTAGAGAAGCATGCAATAAGGGCACAGCAGTTATCATGGGTGACTTTAATCTACATAGAGATTGGGCTTACCAAATTAGTAACAATACTCTGGAGGAGGAATTCCTGGAGTGTATACGGGATGGTTTCCTGGATCAATATGTCGAGGAACCAACTAGAGATCAGGCCATCTTAGACTGGGTATTATGTAATGAGAAAGGATTAATTAGCAATCTTGTTGTACGAGGCCCTTTAGGTCGGAGCGATCATATTATGATAGAATTCTTCATTAAGATGGAGAGTGAAGTAGTTGACTCAGAGACTAGGGTCCTGAATTTAAATAAAGGAAACTACGATGGTATGAGGCGCGAGCTGGGTAGGATTGATTGGGGAATGTCAATCAAAGGGTTGACTATGGATAGGCAATGGCAAGCATTCAAAGACCACATGGATGAACTACAGAATTTGTTCATCCCAGTTTGGCATAAAAATAAAACAAAAGAGGTGACTCAACCATGGCTAACAAGGGAAATTAGGAATAGCATAAGATCTAAGGAGAGGACATATAAATTGGCCAGAAAAAGCAGTAAACCTCAGGATTGGGAGCAGATTAGGATTCAACAAAGGAGGACAAAGGGATTAATTAAGAGGGGGAAAATAGAGTATGAGAGTAAGCTTGCAGGGAACATAAAAACTGACTGTAAAAGCTTTTATAGATATGTGAAGAGAAAAAGATTGGTGAAGTCAAGCATAGGTCCCTTGCAGTCAGAATCAGGAGAATTTATAATAGGGAACAAAGAAATGGCAGACCAGTAAAATACATATTTTGGTTCTGTCTTCACAAAGGAGGACACAAATAACCTCCCAGAGATGTCAGGGAACATAGGGTCTGATGAAAGGGAGGAACTGAAAGAAATCAGTATTTGTAGGGAAATGGTGTTAGGGAAATTGACGGGATTGAAGGCCGATAAATCCCCAGGGCCTGATAATCTGCATCCTAGGGTACTTAAGGAAGTGGCCCTAGAAATAGTAGATGCATTGCTGGTCATCTTCCAACATTCGATAGAATCTGGAACAGTACCCATGGATTGGAGGGTAGCTAATGTTACCCCACTATTCAAAAAAGGTGGTAGAGAGAAAATGGGGAAATACAGACCAGTAAGCCTGACATCGGTAGTGGGGAAAATGCTAGAGTACATTATAAAAGATGTAATAGCAGAGCACTTGGAAAACAGTGACAGGATCGGACAAAGTCAACATGGATTTACAAAAGGCAAATCGTGCTTGATTAATCTACTGGAATTTTTTGAGGATGTAACTGGTAAAATAGATAAGGGAGAACCAGTGGATGTGGTGTATTTGGACTTTCAAAAGGCTTTTGATAAAGTCCCGCATAAGAGATTAGCGTGTAAAGTTAAGGCACATGGGATTGGGAGCAATGCATTGACTTGGATAGAGAACTGGTTGGCAGACAGAAAGCAAAGAGTTGGAATAAACGGGTCTTTTTCCGAGTGGCAGGCAGTGACTAGTGGGGTACCGCAGGGATCGGTCCTTGGACCCCAGCTATTCACAATATATATTAATGATCTAGACGAGAGAATTAGATGTAATACCTCCAAGTTTGCAGACGACACAAAGCTGGGTGGGCATGTGTGCTGTGAGGAGGATGCTGAGAAACTCCAGTATGATTTGGACAGGTTGGGTGATTGGGCAGAAGCATGGCAGATGCAATATAACGTGGATAAATGCGAGGTTATCCACTTTGGTGTCAAAAACAGGAAGGCAGATTATTATCTGAATGGCAACAGATTTGGGGGAAGGGGAAGTGCAACGAGACCTGGGTGCCCTTGTGCACCAGTCGCTGAAAGTAAGCATGCAGGTGCAGCAGGCGGTTTAGAAGGCAAATGGTATGTTGGCCTTCGTAGCGAGAGGCTTTGAGTACAGGAACAAGGATGTCTTGCTGCAGTTGTACAGGGCCTTGGTGAGACCACGTCTTGACTTTTGTGTGCAGTTTTGGTCGCCTTATCTGTGGAAGGATGTTCTTGCCATGGAGGGAGTGCAGCGAAGATTCACCAGGCTGATACCTGGGATGGCAGGAATGACGTATGAGGAGAGATTGGGTCGATTGGGCTTATACTCCTTGGAGTTTAGAAGAATGAGAGGGGATCTCATTGAAACTTATAAAATTCTAACAGGACTAGACAGACTAGATGCAGAAAGGATGTTCCCGATGGTCGGGGAGTCCAAAACCAGGGGTCACAGTCTAAGGATAAGGGGTAAGCCATTTAGGACAGAGATGAGGAGGAATTTCTTCACCCAGAGAGTGGTGCACCTGTGGAATTCTCTACCACAGAAGGCAGTAGAGGCCAATTCATTAAATATATTCAAGAAGGAGTTGGATATATTTCTTAAGGCTAAAGGGATCAAGGGACATGGAGAGAAAGCAGGGACAGGGTACTGAATTTGGATGATCAGCCATGATTTCATTGAATGGCAGAGCAGACTCGAAGGGCCGAATGGCCTACTCCTGCTCCTATCTTCTATGTTTCTATGTAGCACCATAGCTACAAGAGCATGGCATAAGCATTGTACTCTGTGATGAGTGCCTCAACTCCTCTCCATCTACCTGGCACAAGTCAAGAGTGTAATGGAATATTCAACACTCCCCTGGATGGGCGCAGCTGCAACAACACTCAAGATGCTCAATGCTATCCAGGACAGAGCAGTCTACTTGATTGACAACCCTGCCACTGGGTCAATATGCACTCTATTCACCATCAGAACGCTATGGCTACGGTATGTACTTTGTACAGGAGGCACTGCAGCAAATACTTGGCAGTACTTCCTAACCTTGTGACCTCTACCACCAAGAAGGATAAGAAATCATGGGAACACATGAACATGGGAACAGGAGTAGGCTATTTAGCCCCTCAAGCCTGTTCCGCTATTCAATGAGATCATGGCTGATCTGTGACCTAACTCCATATAACCATTAATATCAATGGTTAATAAATATTTGTCAATCTCAGGTATAAAACTAACAATTGATCTAGCATCAACTGCATTTGTGGAAGAGAGTTCCAAACTTCTACCACCTTTCGCGTGTAGAATTTTTTCTTAACTTCACTCCTGAAAGGCCTGGTTCTAATTTTCAGGCTATGTCCCTGAAATAAAGAATAGATTTGCCTTTCTAATCTAGGCTTTATTAACTTAAAAATCCTGTAGCACATCTTCAACACCCAGTCCCAACTAAAGGCTGGAAAGAACTGAATTTAAGATGGCCACCACAAATCACATGACATCAACTACCAATGAGATTACAGCATATATCCCAAGGCAGGAAACAAACAACCAATCACAATACTTCTTACTAAACATAAAGAATAATCACCACATTCACCCCTCCTTTTAAAATATACTCCAACCTAAATAACCTTTACAATTTATAATTAATTATTTACAACTAAAACTATGCACAGACAAAATAAAACTATTCAACATGACACAATACTAAGTGAGCAACAACAAATAGTAACATTGCACATAAGTATTAAGTATCTCTCAACTAAAACAATATAATATAATATTTCAACAATTTTAAAACATTACTATCAATTTAAAAGTCCATTTTCAATCGGTCGACCGGATATCTTGTTCGTGTCGACCTTCTTAACCTTGGTGAAATTCCTTGCCCTCCCACACCAGGAGACACAGAAGTATCTTCTGCAGGAAGGCTATCCATATCCCGATTTTCAACGGTTTCCGGATTAGAAATCCCATCAGGAGGTAAACTGGGACGGTCATGAACATCCATCGAGGGCTGATTAATAGAAGTATAATTATCTGCAGTCGGATTGGGAATATTCGTAGTATCTGTAACAGCATCCACATTATCTGAATCATGACTATTGTTAATATCCTCAGAAGAGGGCTGGCCACCACAAGGAGCCAAGTCTTTAATTGAAACGGTACTTTCTTTCCCATCTTGGAATCGAATATGAGCATATTGGGAATTTGCCTCCAACAGCTCCACCTCCTCCACTAAAGGATCATATTTTGACAATCTAACATGGCGTCGAAGCAGCACAGGTCCCTGCATAGTAAGCCATGAAGGTACCGAATATCCCATAGTAGATCTCCGCGGATAGTTAAAGAGCCTTTCATGGGGGGTCACATTAGTAGCCGTTGAAAGCAATGATCTAATGGAATGCAGGGCATCAGGCAGTACCATTTCCCACTGTGTATTCTTAAGGTTCTGGGATGTCAAAGCCAACATAACTGCCTTCCAGATCACCCCATTGTATCGTTCGCACTGTCCATTACCCTGGGGATTATACGGGGTAGTTCTGCTAGTAGAAATTCCCCGACTCTGAAGGTATTCCTTCAACTGGGAAGACATAAAAGAACTTCTCTGATCCGAATGGATATACGCAGGCATCCCAAAGATGACAAAAAGTTGAGTCAGACATTTGATAACTGTAGCAGCTGATACATCTGCGCAAGGAAAAGCAAAAGGGAACCTTGAAAACTCATCCACAACAGTAAATATATATCGGTTTTGAGTAGTTGAAGGAAGAGGCCCCTTAAAATCGACGCTCAAACGTTCAAAAGGAGAAGTAGCCTTTATAAGATGAGCTCGTTGAGGCTTAAAGAAATTCGGTTTACACCGAGCACAGATAGAACATGATGAAGTCATCCGCTTGACGTCTTCAACTGAAAAGGGCAAATTCTTACTGCGTACGAAGTGTATCATCCTCGTAACCCCAGGATGGCATAAGGCATTGTGAAGATTAATAAGCGTATCTCCGTGAATCACAGAACAATAAGCCCTCGACAGCGCATCAGCAGCAACATTATCCTTCCCCGGACGATAAACTATATCAAAATGGTAACATGCCAACTCAATCCTCCACCTCATTATTTTATCATTCTTAATCTTTCCAAAATGTTTGACATCAAACATAAAGGACACAGACTTTTGATCAGTTACCAACATAAAATGTCACCCCGATAAATAATGTCTCCATTTACGCAGTGCTTCTACTATTGCATACGCCTCTTTCTCTATTGAAGAATGCCTTTTTTCACTATTGTTCAAGGTACGTGAGAAAAAGGCCACAGGTCTTCCATTTTGGTTCAGAGTAGCACCAATTGCAAAATCAGAAGCGTCCGTCTCAATCACAAAAGGAACCTGCTCATCAATAGAATGCACAACTGCTCCAAGGATATCCTTTTTAAAATTATCAAAACACGTCCTGGCCTCCCATGATAGAGGATATGTCGTAACCCGAATAAGAGGCCAGATCTTCTGTGAAAAATTTGCAATCCAATTAGAATAGTAAGAAAACAGTCCAACAACTCGTTGCAAAGCCTTAGAATTAGTAGGACAAGGTAAATCAATCAATGGTCGCAGACGTTCTGGGTCTGGTTTAATCTTGTTTCCCGAGATAATGTACCCCAGTAGATTTACCTCAGTGGTCGAAAAGGTACACTTCTCTTTATTGAAAGTTAAACCAACTTTTTCCGCAGCTTGAAGGAATCTTTCTAAATTAGAATCATGCTCCACCCTTGATTTGCCACACACCGTGATGTCATCTAAATATGAAAAGGTGTCAGAGAGAGAGTTATCACTTATAAAAGCATCCATTGCCCGTTGAAAACAAGCAACACCATTAGTAACACCAAATGGTATTCGGCAAAACTGATACAGCTTTCCACCAGCCTCAAAGGCCGTATATGGTTGATCCTTCTTAACAATAGGAATCTGATGATAAGCACTCTTTAGGTCAATAGTGCTAAAAACCTTATACTGAGATACTTTATTGATAAGCTCATCAATCTTAGGCAAAGGGTACGCATCTAATTGAGTATACCTATTAATAGTTTGGGAATAGTCTATCACCATTCGTTTCTTATGTCTCTCGTTAGTCGTGACAACTACCTGTGCCCGCCAAGGCGAACAACTAGGTTCAATGATTCCTTCCAATAAGAGACGTTGAACTTCAGAATTAATAAATTCTCTATCCTGACTGCTATACCTTCTTGACTTGGTAGCAATTGGCTTACAATCCGGCATCAAATTGGAAAAAAGTGATAATGGAGAAATGGATAAAGAGGTTAATCCACAAATAGATAAAGGTGGCTTAGTCCCTCCAAATGAAAGACTGAGACTCTCGTGTAACTGAAGCACATCATGACCAATCAAAATATCCGCACAGAGATTAGGCAAAACAGATAGGCGTATATCAGTATACGTATTACCTAGAAGAATCAATTTCACAAGGCAACAACCAGCTACTTGTGAAGTGAGAGTCGTCTGAGCCATACACACCTGATAGGAAACAGGCGAAATTTTCAAATGCTTCTCCTTTGCAAACTGAAGACTTATAAAACTCTCGGTACTGCCCGTATCTATAAGGGCCTTCACTTCCAACCCATTAACTTGGGCCGTAACTATAGCTTTGTTTAGGCCATGAGCAAATGCAGCAGAAATTGATGCAATAAACGCCCTATCTAAAGGCTGAATAGTCACAGAGGAGGTAATTGAACCTGATGATTTACACACACATGCGTAATGACCTCTCTTGCCGCATTTACTACACACAGCCTCCCGAGCAGGACACTTCAGACGAGGGTGCCGGACGTTCCCACAAAAATAACACTTCTGAATCCTAGAGGCAACAACCGCTGAAGTAGAAACTGTTTCAGAATCTAGTAAACCACTCCTATTAAGTCCACATAATTCCTTTTCATCCGGAACTGCTGAAACCACAGTCACAGGCTGATTAAAAAGAGCATAAGAATCCGAACTTCTCTGAGCCACATCCAATGTAGAAGCTTGCTCAAAAGCACTCTTAAGATCCAAAGTCTTATTTTCTAACAACCGCTGACGAATTGATCTAGACAGTAATCCATTAATAAAAGCATCCCGTACCGATTCTTCCTTATATTCTTCAGCCGTCATGGCCTTATAATTACAGTTAACACTAAGGCACCGAAGTGCTTGTAAATAAGTATCCAAAGATTCTCCCACCTGCTGCCTACGGGCAGATAGAAGGTGACGTGCAAATACCTCATTCTTTGGTTTAACAAAAATCTTTTCCAATGTAGAAATAGCCACTTCGTAAGTTTTACAGTCCAAAATATACTTATACACATCCGGAGCAATGTAGTTGATCAGCATATTCAGCTTATTTAGAGACTCTTGATCCAACACGCCCAAAAAGTTTTTAAATGTACAATACCAATGTTTCCATTTATCATCCACTCCTGCAGAATTAGGGTCAGCATTGAATCGTTCTGGTTGAAGATATCGCTCCATTCTGACATAAAGTTAATAAATTGAAATAAAGAATAGATTTGCCTTTCTAATCTAGGCTTTATTAACTTAAAAATCCGGTAGCACATCTTCAACACCCAGTCCCAACTAAAGGCTGGAAAGAACTGAATTTAAGATGGCCACCACAAATCACATGACATCAACTACCAATGAGATTACAGCATATATCCCAAGGCAGGAAACAAACAACCAATCACAATACTTCTTACTAAACATAAAGAATAATCACCACAGTCCCCTAGTCCTAAATTTGGATATGTGGCTCTCTATCCCATCATACGGGCAGCACGGTGGCATAGTGGTTAGCACTGTTGCCTCACAGCGCCAGGGACCCGGGTTCAAATCCGGCCTCGGGTGACTGTCTGTGTGGAGTTTGCACATTCTCCCCGTGTTTGCGTGGGTTTTCTCCGGGTGCTCCGGTTTCCTCCCACAGTCCAAAGATGTGCGGGTTACGTTGATTGGCCATGATAAAAAATTGGTCCTTAGTGTTAGGGGGGATTAAATACGTGGGGTTATGGGGTTATGGGGATAGGGCTTGTGTGGGATGGCTGTTGGTGTAGGGACCGGTTGCTAGGGTTTGGATGATCAGTCATGATCTCGTTGAATGGCGGAGCAGGCTCGAAGGGCCGAATGGCCTACTCCTGCTCCTATCTTCTATGTTTCTATCATCTAAGTCATTAATAAATACAGTGAATAGTTAAGGCCCCAACACAGATCCCTGTGGGGCCCCACTAGTCACAACCTGCCAAATAGAGTGCCTGCCCATTATTCCTACTCTCTGTCTCCAGCCGTTCAGCCAATTTCCTAACCAGGTTGATAATTTGCTCTCAATTCCATGAGCTTCAACTTTAGCTAACAGTCTCTTATGAGGGACTTTATCGAATGCCATATAAGTCCATATAAATAATATCCATAGACATTTCCCTGTCTGCTACCTCAGACACCTCCTCAAAAAATTCAATCAGGTTCGTCAAGCATAACCTACCCTTTACAAATGAGTGCTGGCTTTCTCTGATCAGCTGAAAATTTTCAAGGTGTTCAGTCACTCTATCCTTAATTATAGACTCTAGTAATTTCCCAACAACAGATGTTAGGCTAACTGATCTATAATTCCCTGCTCTGGAATTTCCTCCTTAAACCTCTCCACCTCGCTACCTCTCCCTCCTCCTTTAAGATGCTCCTTTAAACCTACCTCTTTGAACAAGCTTTTGGTCACCTATCCTAATATCTCCTTATGTGGCTCGGTGTCAAATTTTGTTTGATAACACTCCCATGAAGACCCTTGGGATGTTTTACTGTGTTAAAGGCACTATATAAATGTAAGTTGTTGTATGTGGGATATTTCACACTTACCTAAACCAACAGAACTAGGCAAGAGCCAATACTTAGGAACCACCAAATGTGTGTAGGGATACAGCTCATCTGTAACCAACTAAAACCATGCATCTTATCAGTGTAGAGTAGGGTTTTGCTGCCTAACACCACCCTTTCTATTGGTACATTGGCTTTCAGGGTTATCTGGAGGCAAGTGGGAAAAAATCACAGCTTCCAGTAATCCCCCCCTCCAGAGTCTATCAATGAGCCAAGTTAGCTGTAAAATCATGAATAGCACCCTTCAGTACTGACTCAGGCCTTGATTACCAAGTCGACCACAAAGTTTCCAATCTTCCATTGCTAAGCATGTCACTTTTCAGTTAAATCAACTCCAAAAGGATCCTACGTACGTCCTGCTGAAAACTCTTTTGCAGCTGTGCCATCACATGCTGCACAAACACTGATGGTGTAGATATAAGCAGATTCTTTAAATCTCATTAGAACTAAAGCTCTACAAAACACAAGTACATAATTAACAACCCTCAGGTGAGATTAGAGAATTTCTTCCCTCCACAGACCAAAAGATACTTTATATGGTGCCGACTGCCAGTAAAAGCTGCTAATGCTGTGCTGATTAATTTGTTTAGAAAGGGAATGGATAAATATCTGATTAATAAAGGAATTAAAGGTGATGAGGTTAATAAAGATGAAATCTGCGAATTGATGGGCCAGCACCAGGAACAATGACAGTGAAAGCTGCCAAATTGTTGTAAAAACCCAACTGGTTCACTGGTTAATTTTACTTCTAGAAATCTACCACTTGTACCCAGTCTGGCCTACATGTAGCTCCTGCCCCACACTGCATGCTTGATTCTTAATGTAATCTGAAGAAATCACAATTTGCAATGGTTCAGGAAGGCAGCCCGCCACCAGCTTCTCAGGACAACTAAGAATTAGGCAATAAATATCATCTTGCCAGTATCACCCACACCCCAAGAACAAATCCAAAAAATCAATAATTCTATGGACCATAATGTATTGCATTTCTCTGAGACTCTGGAAATGTCATCTGTGGAATACAACTGACCAGCATTGAATCACATAGGTTGTGATGATAAATTGATATCCTGCAGCTTTACTAACTCAACTTTGTGGGGAGGGAGAGGTGAGTTCTAAGATTTTTTTTTTTTAAATAGAGTTTTTTCTCCTGGAAGCTTTACCTGTGATTATTCACCTCCCTGAGGAGATTAAACTGGTTAGAGTTTATGATAGAGCAAGTTGTATTGGTTTGTGGAAGGAATAAGCTGAATGGGCCACATTGTTTGATCTCATTGATAATTTTTTAGTTTACTAAGTTGCACAATTTTAAGTTGCTGATTCTCTTTTGCAAAATACTAACAAGCTTTTATTGGTAACGTGCAGTATAACACACTGAAAACAGAAAGATTTTCTGTTCCACATGATTTAATCAATGAGCCATTCATTATCTTTTCACCAGCAGTTCAAATCAAACCCAGATCAATTTGATTAAAATCTTCCTGATAAGTGAAAGCCTCTTGAATTAAAGGACTCTGCCCCAATTATAAGCCAACTGTGCCTGTTAGTTTATGGCTCGAGTGTCCTTCCTTCAATTGAGTCTAAGGTCATAACCCTAATTAAGAGAATGTATGAGGGAGGTGACAGTGGTAAATGGATAATGTCACCCAGTGCAGTGCTTTGCTGAAGGAGGGGGAGGGTGGCTGAGGGAACTTTATCTCCAGTACTATACCACCTTAGAATGCATGATGGTAACACTGAATGCAAGAACATTAAGTAGAAAAAAAATTCCCAAGTATATATACCCTTGATTTAATGAACAAAACAGTCACATCAAAAATACAAATGATTGGCTGTTAACAGTTGATCTCCATCTGACGTTGTTGTCCAGTTGCTTATCAAAAGACTCGAGCTCAAAAGAAGAAAGGAAGAGACCCTTTAGATTGAACAACTTCACACAGAGGATGGTGAATGTGTACACCAGAGGACCTAGGAAGATAGTGGAAGTTCATTCAGGAGGGAGCTGGATAGAATGTTGGTCAAAGACGTGATTGAGATGTATAAGTGTAACATTGTGGCGGAGCCACCAAGGGTCTCAGAACAATCAGTAATAATCCCTTTAACTACAGTGTAGTGCAGCCACGGACTGCACCTTTAAACTGCCTGTTAACTGTACTGTATTGTGTTTTCCTGCACTCCACGTGATGACATCATGACGCTGATCACGTGACCACCAGTGGCGCGAAGAACGCGATGATGTCATGACGTCAGCTTCCAGAATCTTCCAGTAGTCGTCGAGTGCCCAGCAAGCTGATTAGACCTGTGTACCGTTTCTCCTGTAGTTTCCCTGTTAACTTCGTTGTTCATTAAAATCTGTTGATTTGATTCATCGAGTCGAATACCTTATTCAGATAGGAACCTCCGTTCCTACATTGGTGACCCCGAACTCGTCGGACAACTTTCGTCGAGGATGAACACGAACGCCGTCGCCCTTAAACTGCCGCAGTTCTGGGAACAGCAGCCCGCAGCATGGTTTTTCCAGGCAGAAGCACAGTTCGCTCTCCGGGAGGTCACAGCGGATTCGACCCGTAATTATTATGTGGTTGCCGCTCTCGACAGTGCCACGGTCTCGCGGGTCGTCAGCATCCTTGGCAGCCCACCGGAGGAGGGCAAGTACGAAGCGCTTAAAGCCCGTTTGCTACAGGTATTTGATCTTAATAAGTCGGAGCGGGCACGCAAGCTTATTTCCATGCCCGGCCTCGGGGACTCAAAACCGCCAGAGCTGATGAGTCAAATGCTCACGCTGTTGGGCGCGGAACCCCACTGCTTTTTATTCCGTGAGCTTTTCCTCTGCCAGCTACCCGAACCGGTTCAGGCGGCCTTGGCCAACACTGCCATCACGGACGGTGCTGAACTCGCTGCAGAGGCAGACAAGATATTTACTGTTACTCAGCAATGTTGTGCAGCCACGAGGCGCCTTTCCCCCACGCGAGCGAAGCCCAGCCCTCCCCCAGCAGGATGGTGCGCGTACCACGCCCGTTTTGGCACCAAAGCTCGATGCTGCCGGCCTCCTTGCAGTTTCCCTCAAGAAGAAAAAAAACTCCAACAAGCCCGCGTCCTCCCGGCCGGACGGCAAGGTCTGAAAAGCATGGCAAGTTAGCTATGGCGGCGGGCTCAGCGGGCAAACTCATTTACGTTACGGATTCCGTTACGGGCCGACGATTCCTGTGCGACACTGGTTCACAGTGCAGCATCCTGCCAGCTTCAAAGCTGGACCTACTATCCGGCGGCCAGGGGCCTTCCCTCGTGGCAATAAACGCGCTGCCATGCGTACGTTCGGTAAACGGACGGTAAACTTAACCTTCGCCGGTCAGCGTTTTGTCTGCGACTTTATTACAGCTAAGGTCTCAAAGGCCATCCTGGGGGCTGATTTTTTCTGTGTCAACGGTCTGCTGGTCGACGTCCAACACTGCCGACTCATTAATGCGTCCACTTTCCACGCAGTGCCCTGCCACCGCAGCATCGCCGTGTCCTGGTCGGTGGCCTGTGCGGTTCCGTCGCAAGACGGGTTTACGTGCCTGCTCGGCGAATTCCTGGCGCTCACCAGGCCTACTTTTTCGGCTGCAGGCACACGGCACGGGGTGGAGCACCATATCTCCACGACCGGAGCACCCGTTTACGCTCGGGCGTGGCGATTAGAAGCCGGCAAGCTGGCAGCCGCAAAGGCTGAGTTCCAGACCATGGAGCGCCTCGGGATCATCCAGCGTTCGGACAGCCCTTGGTCCTCCCCACTGCATATAGTACCCAAACCAGGCGGTGGATGGCGACCTTGCGGGGATTACAGACGCTTAAACGATGCCACGACACCGGACAGGTATCCTATTCCCCACATTCAAGATTTTTCGGCACATCTGGCTGGCAACTCTATGTGGGAGAAATTGGGTGAGTAGTGCCACCTGTTAACGCCTAAAGAGGCAGTCAGTGGCTGTAGTGCCACTGGCTGCGTCTCCCACGATATTCAGTAGGGGCGCTAATGGTGGCGTTAGGCATTTGCGCTGTGCCGCCACCGATGACATCATTGGTGTGCGCAGTGCCCCATTCATGCCCCGTTCGTGATATTTGATAGCGAACGCCGCAGTTGCACCGCTCGCCCGGTTCACGGGGCCTTACTGTGCCGGCAGCAGCACAAGTTAAGGTGGAGGTGCGGGGTGGCCGCCTGCCAGCACCTCCGTCCCCGACCTCCTAACCAACCCCCCCACGGCAATGTCGGCTGTTTCCCGAGAGCCCGGCACTTCTCCTTGGTGCCGGGCTCATTTGCCGGCACTCGCGAGCGGGGATCGCGCTGTTGCAGGCACCTCCCCCTTAACAGTGGGAGGAAGGCCTGCAGTACCGCAGCGTGCCGTGCCGCAGCGTGTGATGCTGCAGCACGTTGCGCTGTGATATTCAGTTTCAGTGCCCTAAGAGGGACGCGGAGCGCCTCGAGCCTCGCTCCGTGTCCCTCGAGCAGCAATGAAACTGAATATCTGACGATTGCTAAAGCCTCGAACGCTGCGCTAAATCCTGCGCTCAGGCGACTTTTGCGCCACTTTGGCGCCCCAACCCAATTTCTAGGCCTATATTTTCTAAAGTGGATCTCGTTCGTGGATATCACCAAGTTCCGGTGCACCCTCCAGACGTCCCCAAAACGGCAGTCATCACTCCGTTCGGCCTTTTTGAGCTCCTTCGCATGCCATTCGGTCTGAAAAATGCAGCTCAAGCATTCCAGCGGTTGATGGACTCTGTCTTACGGGACCTGCCCTTCATTTTTGTATATTTGGACGACATCCTAATAGCCAGCAAGGATACGACAGCTCACATGGCCCATTTACGTACACTTTTCGCCCGGCTCAGCCAACACGGCCTTATTGTCAATCCGGCCAAATGCACGTTTGGAGTATCCAGTATTGATTTCCTGGGACACAGGATTACCCCAGAAGGCACCGTCCCGCTAGCCATCAAGGTAGAGGCAGTTACCGCATTCCCGCGGCCTCACACAGTCAAACCCCTGCAAGGGTTCTTGGGGATGGTAAATTTTTATCATCGTTTCGTCCCCAAGGCGGCCCGGTTAATGCAACCTCTGTACGAAGCACTAAAAGGAAAGTCGGGCAAGGATGTTCTCACTTGGACACCGCAAATGGACAAGGCGTTCCGCGATACCAAGGCGGCGTTGGCGGATGCAACTATGCTAGCACACCCACTCCCGGGCGCGACTGTTGCCCTCACTACGTATGCCTCCGACTACGCCATCGGAGCAGTTCAAGAGCAGTGGGTCGACAGGGGTTGGCAGCCGTTAGCCTTTTTCAGCCGCCAACTGCGCAAGAACGAGCGAAAGTATAGCACTTTTGACAGAGTTGCTAGCCCTGTTTTTGGCCATCCGGCATTTCCGTTTCCTTCTCGAAGGCCGTCCGTTCACTGCATTCGTGGACCACAGGCTGCTCACCTTCGCCATGGCCAAAACGGCGGAACCTTGGTCAGCTCAGCAGCAGCGCCACCTCACGTTTATATCCGAATTCACAACGGATTTGTGGCATGTGTCAGGCAAGGATAATCTTGTGGCAGATTGCCTTTCCCGGGTTCCAGTCCAGGCAGTCCACCTGGGCATCGATTTTGTCGGACTGGCAGAGGATCAACTGGCAGACCCAGAGGTACAAGCGTTTAGGACCACGCCTTCCAGTTGGCAGGTTGCAGACGTGCCGTTTCAAGCGGCAGGAGCCACTCTCTTGTACGACACATCCATGGGAGTGCCCCGGCCCATTGTGCCGGTCGAATGGCGCAAGAAAGTTTTCCAGGCAATCCATGGGTTATCTCACCTGGGGATGCGGGCTTCTCAACGGCTAATGTCCCGCAAATTTGTTTGGAAAGGCATGCATTTGGACGTCCGGGACTGGACAAACAATTGCGTCGATTGTCAAAAATCCAAAGTCCACCGTCACGTCAAGGCTCCGGTGGCCAACTTCCTGGTGCCTGAGCGCCGTTTCGACCACGTTCACGTGGATTTAGTAGGTCCCCTTCCCGGGTCACGTGGATTCACACACCTCCTGACGGTGGTAGACCGGACCACCAGGTGGCCAGAGGCGATTCCCTTGGCCGCTTCCACCGCAGCAGACGTCGCCAGGGCATTTCTTTCGTCGTGGGTGGCTCGGTTCGGGGTGCCATCGGACATCTCCTCGGACCGCGGTCCGCAATTCACATCAGAGCTGTGGAACACAGTGGCACAAGGCCTGGGTACCAAGCTGCACCGTACCACCGCGTACGATCCGCAGGCGAATGGTCTGTACGAAAGGTTCCATCGGTCTCTCAAAGCGTCCCTCTGTGCCAGCTTGAGGGGACCCAACTGGGTGGACAGGCTCCCATGGGTGATGCTGGGCCTCCGGACAGCCCCAAAGGAGGATCTTCAGTCTTCATTGGTTGAGCTGGTTTATGGCCAGACACTCAGAGTGCCAGGTGACTTTCTCCCTCCACACACCGAACCATGGTCTGCAGCTCAACAGCTCCTGCTACATCAGGAGGTGGCTAGGAATTTCCTGCCCATCCCAACCTCGCAGCATGACCTGCAGAGGCCTCACGTCCCGACAGAGCTCATGAGTTCGGACTATGTCTTTATTAGGCAAGACGGCTCAAGCCGACGTATCCCGGACCTTTTCGTGTCATCTCATCAGGGGAAAAGTTTTTCACAGTCGAAGTCGGTGAAAAGTCCAATACCATCTCTATCGACCGGCTCAAACCAGCCCACCTAGATCGGAGTGAGCCTGTCGTGGCTGCCCAACCGCCTCGCTGCGGCCGACCACCGTTGGCCGCCAGACCAGCCGTGCACCAGCCCACCGTCGAACAGCCCGATTCGGCCTCAGACGCGCCTGCACCTCTGACTACCATTTCAGCCTCGCCCGAGACGCCGTTTCTGCTGCAATCCGGCACTGGTTCTTCTACTAACGTCCCGTTTCCGCTGCCTGAGTTTCGTCGTCGTTCGGCCAGGATCATTAAACCTCCTACTCGGTTGACAATGTCCGTTAAAGTGGATTCTGGGGGTGCGCCTGTGGCGGAGCCACCAAGGGTCTCAGAACAATTAGTAATAATCCCTTTAACTACAGTGTAGTGCAGCCGCGGACTGCACCTTTAAACTGCCTGTTAACTGTACTGTATTGTGTTTTCCTGCACTCCACGTGATGACGCCATGACGCCGATCACGTGACCACCAGTGGCGCGAAGAACGCGATGATGTCATGACGTCAGCTTCCAGAATCTTCCAGTAGTCATCGAGTGCCCAGCAAGCTGATTAGACCTGTGTACCGTTTCTCCTGTAGTTTCCCTGTTAACTTCGTTGTTCATTAAAACCTGTTGATTTGATTCATAGAGTCGAATACCTTATTCAGATAGGAACCTCCGTTCCTACAACATGGTGTTTATTTAACATTCAGAACCAAGTAGATGGAAAACTAGCCTTGTATATTCTTTTGTTCCCATGTGAGTAAATGAATACAGGAGAGGTACCACTGGACTGGAAAGAAGTGAATGTGATGCTCAGATTCTTCAGCCTTGAAAGGAAATAACTGAGCAGGGACCTTATTGAGATAGATCATATACTCAGTAGAATAGAATAGGTTAATTCTGAACACTATTTCAACTTAAACTATGAGTGCAGGACAAGTGGAAATAGGTGCAAACAGGTAAAAAGCAAGATCAGTTCTGAGATAAGGAAGCATGTTTTCACAATTTGGGACTGATTTCCACCTGGTTTGCCTGGCACTGATGTACTCCCCACTCCCCAAGACTGGGCTTCCCCCTACAGACTGAGGCTTGTTTCAGGTATTGTTTTACACAGGCTTCTATGGATGGATCATCTACACTTATCTTTGTGAGGTCGAATACATCACATTACACAATGTAAGTGTGTTTGATGCAATGTAATTATTTCCAGGTTATTTGTGTGATTATACATTTTTGTCCGTACATCCAGTTCCTTTTGCCCTTCCTCCGCCACTGAATTATTTCAGATGGCTGATATTGTACTGCACATTTGTAAGTGGCCTGCAGGGACCCATATTGTAAAATAAAACCAAGTGAAATAAGTCAACGGAACAGTTGAATTGATCCGCTTTGTTCTTTGTCGAAATGAATAGATAATAGGCTATTACAATCTGTGGCACAAGTGTAGCATGCTGACATCAGCAGCATGTCAAGGGCACGTTTTCAACAAGTATAATTGTCGCTCCGTGCTGTTGAGATTTCAGTGCTCCTTAATGTTAAGAGAAGCTGCATTGTAAACTGGCATTTAATGAGTGACTGTCATTATCAATTATTGCAATACTTCAAACTGTGGTACATGCCAAAACATTGGTCAACTATCACTGTAACCATAGTGATAAAATGTTCTATTACTACTTGTTTAGAGTTAAATTGTTACTACATTATATATTCTTTTATTGTTACCGTGCACAAATGTTCTCACTGGAGAGATGAAGGTAAGTGGACTTGTGTGGATTTAGCTACTTTTCCATGGAACTGAAACCATTGATCGATTTAAAGATTTTTTTTTAGGCACTTGACAATCCTTTGTTTGGTCAACACAATATGTAACAGCACATTCTCCAAAAGAAGAGAGGTTGGTAATGTAAGGTACAAGATACTTCCATTGAGACATTATAATAAAAAAACGTTACGCAGTTTGCTGCCAGGACCCTTTATTGTCCTACCAGACTCACTTAGCAATAAAACACACAGCAGATCAGGCAGCTTCTGCCTGTGACCCCTCGCCAGAACCAAACACTGTTACAGATGCCCGGCTTATAAGTAACAGAGCAAGGGAATCGTTGAGTGGAAAAACATGATCACGTACATAAGAAAAGGAAAAGAATGAGCTGTAAAGTGATTACGTGGAGAAAAGGAGATGATTACACGACAGAAGTGATAATCACGTAGGGCAAAAGGAGGCAATAATGAGCAATTAGAGACCAAGTGGATGTGTGACTGATTAAAGCAGAATAGCAGAGGGGAGGCAGCATGGAAAAACTGGCAAAGCAGAGAGGCTCCAGTAGCCCTGGAGTGTGAAGAAAAAGGCAGGTGACCCCAGGGGGGCGCAGACCACCCAGCCGACCGTGTACTGAAAAGCGAATCCCCATCCCAGGCTCCAGTCCACAACCTCCTCCATCCCTGGGCAATTTAACCTAATCTTTTTTCCTTTCTCCACAGATGCTTTTTGTTTCACAGAAAATAAGCTTTGTGGGCCATGTCATGAGTGGATTATGTTCTGTGCTCCATCAGTCTATACATGTTTGAATATCCCTGCAGGGGTATTCAAAAATTAATTTTCTTTTCATAGAATTGTTTTTCGCTTTATAAGTGAAATTATCTTGATGGATTTTCTCGAATGCTATTGTCATGCACCTCTGTGGAGCTCTTTTGATTTGTTGTTTAATTGTTTCCAATGCAGTTCCAACAATAGTTCAGGGAATAAAATAAACCAGTGAAGGGAAGCTGTTTTTCTGCAACATCTTATCAGGAACGATTTTTTGAACAATCCAAATTCAAAATTACTGCAGGTTTCGTCTCTGGATTTATTGAACATCGTGAGCTGCAACTCATCTGAAACGGTCCCTGTTTTGCAAGGGCAGTAAAATGAGGGGCTGCGTTCACCCTTGGGGCAGGTGTGTCTGCTCCAACAGAGGGTAGAGCTGGCCTTGTTGGATTGTGTGAGGCCCTTCCCCTGATTTCCAAGTGCAACTGCGCATGGGAAGTGTGCACAGGGAGGCTGGTCAGTAGCAGGATTGTCTGGGGTTGCAAAGTTCGGCAGGGAGCACCTTCACAAACTGGTTCTATTCCTCTTTTTGTTGCAATTTTCATCTGTATCTTTCATCCTGTTCACCAGCATGGCTATGCCTTGGTAGTATCAGCTGTGGCTCAGTGGGCAGCACTCTCTAGGTGGGAGGGGCTAGGAGTGAGCCAGGTGTTACTGGTTGCCTGATTGCAGCTGGGAGTTGGAGGGAGTTTTGTAAAAAGTTGGTGGTGGGCGTTAGGGTTTGGTTTTCAGGTTTTAGGGCCTTTTGGGCCCACAAAAACAGCCAGATGGCTGCTGAGGGGTCCGGAGGGCCGGGCCCCTCAGAGGACAATGTTCCCGAGAGGAATTTAATTAGGGAAGAAACTGTGGTGGGAAAGGAAAAAAAAAGGCCCAAAGATTTGGGCTGGGACCTCAGGAGGTTTGGTAAAGAAAACACGGTGGTGGTGCAGTGTGAAGATAAGAAGATTCGAGCTTGGGATATTATCCAGGCGGTTCATGAGGACTGTGGCGAGGGAAGCTGCTTTGCCTGCCAACCTAAGCCAAATGTGGGATTCGAGGTGACGGTCAGTGGTCGTGAGGAGGTGGAAAGACTGTTACTCAGTCTGAAAGTTGGTGAGAAATTCTTGGAGGTGACTCTGCTATATTCAGAGGAGGTGGTGGTTTCATTTTTAAACTTGCCAGTTTACATTGAGGACGAAGTACTAAGCAAGAAATTGGAGTCATGGGACATAAAAATCTGTTCTGCAATAACGAGGAGGTATTATCCGGGAACATGGGTAGCAGACGGAACCTGGTATATAAAGGTGTGGTTCCCAGAGGGGGTGAGGTCATTGCCGTACAGTATGAAGTTCGAGACACTGGAAGGAGTGCAGAACTTTCATGTGCTGCATGATAACCAAGCAAAGGTGTGCTATTATTGTCTTGGACATGACCATCTCGTAAGAAACTGTCCAGACCTGTATTGTTACAATTGCGGTGAGTTGGGACACATTGCTCGGAGCTGCAAGGCGGAGAGTTGTGGGGTGTGTCGTAAAGGCCCCACCCGCTGTGAGTGTGTGGCAGAAGGGAGCAATATGAGTGATGAGGAGATGGGAGAAGGAGCAGGAGATGAGTGTGGAACGGCCGGAGGAGCAGTGCAGGCAGAGGACACAGCCGGTAAAATGAAGGAGAAAGAGCACAGGAAGAGGCAGAGGATGGCGGAGCAGAGAACGGGATGGAGATGGCGGAAAACACGCCGAGTGCTGTGGAGGGGAACAAAGGCAGCAGCGGGCAGCAAGGGTCGAGTGCAGACTTGAGCCTTAGTACAGTTCGGCTCCCCCTGGGGAGTCTGGTGTCTGCGGGGCGAGAGGAGGAGGGAGCGGGGTGTGTGGTGGATGTGGGTGCTCCGGGGAGAGGCGGGAAGTCGGATATCTTGGTGAGCGGGAGGGGGCAGGACGGGGAGAGGGTGCAAGAGGCAGGAGCCTTAAAGGGACAGCAGAATGGGATCGGCGAGATAGAGACGTCAGAAGGGAACAATTTAGGTGCGCCATTGTCCCATGGAGTGAGGGAACAAGGTGCAAGGGTCAGAGGTGGAGATGTGGTCGAAGGGAGCGGCACAGTGGGAGAAACTGCGATAGCAGGAAGACTCTCTATGGGAGATGAAGGCCCTGATTTTCTGGCAGCCGTCGGGCGGCTTTTCATGCGGCCGGGGTCCAAAAATCGTGGGAGAAGCGGGTCGGGACCGCCCCCCCACCTGATTCCTCGCCCCGTCCGACTTTCGGACCACCATTTCTCCGTCACCCGCTTCAGTCCCGGCCGCTGCTGACGGGACTGCTCGTCGGAGCACTAATCACCAATGATCACCTTGTTAAGGAAGATGTTCCAGGGCCGTTGCGACTTTGGGGCTTTCCCCACATGAAACACGCCTGCGGGGAACCCCGCTGATGAGAGCTGGCGTGAAAACAGCTGGCTTGCTTGCTTGCAGCAGCAGGCCGCTGAGGGCTGAAGAGATTTAAATAGGCAGCATTTGCAGGCTGCAGGACCTTGTTGATCAAGGCTTGGGGGAACTTTTTGAAGCCTTAGGAGCAGCTGTAGAAAGTTGGAGCCTCACACACTTCTCCAGTGTGAGCTCCTGGGAAGCCCCTTTCACCACTCTAACTCAGCACCTCCTCAACGGAGGCATCTGCCAGAAGCATGGGAGGCCTTTGGTACCTTCCCTTCCTGGCATTAGAGGATCTCCAACAGCAGAGGCGGCAGCAGCAGAACCAGGAACAGCAGGATGAGCACCAGGAGCACCAGGCTGCTGCTCACTCACCTGAAGCTGCACAGGCCAGAAGGGGCCAGCGCTTGGAAGTGGCTTGAGAGCACCTTGCTGCGCTTTAGGGGGCCAGTGGGACCCGTTTCTGCACTGGCAGTCCTACTCAGAAGGACTTCAATGAAGATCTGGTTTCTCTGTTCAACAGATGGCCAATGCTCCTCAAGAGATGTCATTCTCTTATGAGCACTCACCATGTTTTCCGTACCCTGGCGAGTTATCTCCTGCGTGGAGGTTGCCAACCTTTCCATGGTGATGCATTCATGCGCCAATGACTCCACAAAGGCTCTGCTCATGGTCACTATGGACTCCTCCATTCACTCCACACTCGCAGCGACCCTGGAGACAAAACCTGCCAGAGACTCCTGCATCTGTGCATGGAGATCCATCACCTCTTCTCTTGCGGATGGACCCAGAGGCAGAGGGTCGACATGCAGCGCAGCTGAGCTGAGCTGGCAGAGTCCTGCGCCCTCCGACGAGGACTCTCCACTGCTGTCCCTGTCTCCAGAATCTGCTGAGGCTCACTTGTGAGCTGTGAAACACCAGGTGACAACACTACTCTATGTCCCGAAGGTCCCCCCGACGTGTGACTGTTTGCGCTGGTGCTGGGTGCGCTTACTTCTGCTGACGCTGCACCTTCAGAAGTTGGAGCTTCCTCTGAGGAGTCTGGCTGCACAGCCTCTTCCTCCTCCACAGTGAGGATGGGGGCTCTGGATGGTACTGTGGGGGAGTAAAGGAAGGAGATAGAGATGTAATGCTAAGGTTCTTCTGGTGACTCCCAGCGAGTTGGCATCTGCTGACACCTGCATCCATGCAGCATTGGTCTCAGTGGGAGGCCTCTTCCTCCCTGACCTAGGGAAGAGGACCTCCCTGTGGGCCCTAACCCCATGCAATAATGCCTGCAGTGAAGCCTCGTCGAATTTGGAGGCAGCTCGGGGTCTGGCACTGGCCACAGCTGCTGCAGGCTCCTCTGCCATCCTGTATGGTTCATTTGGAAGCCTTCAGAGGATGCAGTGCTTGCTATGGACCTTGAAAGCACCACGAATGATGACATCATACTGTGGGGATTTCTGACTCGAATTGAACAATTAGCAAGGCTTCCCACATGCTGGGAATTAATTGGCCACTTGAGGGAAAATTGCATGGAGCTGGCTGACACTTTTTTATGTGTGTCAGAAACCCCACATTCGGGGAAATCCGACCATTGCCCACACAAGCCGAAAATCGGGGCCGAAGTATCTGACGGGGAGCAGGGTTATGTATCTGACGGGGAGCAGGCAAAGGGAGTTGCAGAAGAGCTTGAGTGTGAGGAATTAGAGGGGGACAGAGATATGGAAGTCGGGGGTGGGGTGGCATCATGTGGAAAGGGAAAGGTTAGGGAGGGGCTGAAGCAGGGAGAAAGGGCAGCTCCTGGGCGCAAACTTAATGCAAGGAAGAGGCTGAAGCAGCAGGGAGGGGTCAAACAGGAGGTGAAAAAGAGCTGGATGCTGCAGGAAAAAGCAACAGCTGCCCGAAAAGTTGAGAAGGAGCATGAGAGGAGAGAGGAGCCAGAGATTAAATGATGAGGAGATTATCGGGCATACTTCCCTTCTTTGGAGCCATGATTACATTGGTCTCGATTAATGTGAACGCACTGAGGGGTAAGAAGAAATTGCAGCAGTTGTTGCAGGGACTTGTTGGGGTTGATTTTGTTGAACCTGTCGGGAAGAAGGCGGGACTACCCCTTTCGGGTTTCTGACCCGCCTACTTCGACGTCCGGCCAATCCGCGCGATTTTCCCTTGATTGACCTTGTTGAGCCCACCCAGCGGGCTCAGCAGGCCAATTAAGCGCCACCCAGCAACAGGTGACATCACAGACTGAAATTTCAACTGTCAAGATTTCTGACAGATGAAATATCAGTGTTTCACAGCTGTTTGAAGCTGTCAAACACTGACAGTCTGATTTCTAAGATGAGTCCTTCTGCACAGACTCATTTAGAAATCTCAGCAGCACTAAAAGCTGAAGGCTGTCACTTTTGACAGATCGCAGCCATTCAGCTTTCAGTTCCGGCTGAGTGCTGCGCTCCCGACGGCTACAGGAAGAAAGGCTGTTAAGGTAAGTAAAGGTAAGTAAAAGTTCTTTACACACTTTAGACACAACAAACACACTTACCTTTGCACTCATGCACCCATCACTCACCTGAGCGCCGACATTGCGACCCCTCCAACTCATTCAACCCGACGGCCCGCCTGCTCTACCTAGCGTGGTTTGGAGCCGTCAGGAAACCCACACGAAACCCCTCAAAATGGGGATTAGGCTAAAAACTGCCTGTTAACTACCTGTTAACAGGCAGTTAATTGGCACTAATCCCTTCCCGCCTGGTTTCGGCGGGTCCCAGTGCGGGGCAGGTACCCGCCGCCCCTGAAACTTACGTGGGGCGGGGTTTTGGGCGGGATGGTGTCGGGACCACCAAAGTCGGGATTTCCCCCCCCCCCACATGCCTGAAACCCCGCCTGACGGCTCCCCGAAAATCTAGCCCGTTGTGTCTGCAAGAAACCTTTTGGGATGAGGATATTCTAGAAAGAGTTCAGAAGGTTTGGAAGGGAGAGGTGTTTGCAAGTTGTGCAAACAATAATCGTAGAAGGGTGGCTGTTTTGGTGAGTCCGTCCATAAAAGAGAACGTTGCCTTGGTGGACAAGGACGCTGAGGGGAGATTTTTATGGCTAAGGGTAAAAATGGAGGGATTTAATTGCGATCTCTTTAATATCTATGCACCGAACGACCATTGCAAGCGTCGCGAGTTTTTTCGGGGGTCATTCACTGAAGCGGCAGAGGTGGAAAATCCTTGTACAGTGGGGGATTTTAATGTATTTTTATCTCGGATGGACATTTCAGCCCAGATGACCTTTAAGGATGATAACTCCAGAGGGATGATTGTAAAAATTATGGCAAATTTAAATTTGAGAGACTTATGGAAGGATCGGAACCCCATAAAAAGGGAGTTCTCCAGAGCAGGTTGGGTGGGTGAAGTTTTAAAACAGAGCCGAATAGATCTTGTGTTAATGCGGGATGGGTTAAGTTCGGAGGTGATGGAGATTTATTATAAAAAAGTATTTTTTAGTGATCACTCGGCTTTGGTTCTTAGAATTAGGAACAGCAGAGTTAAGATCGGTTCAGGGGTGTGGATTTTAAACAATCAATACCTGAAAGAAATTGCTTATAAAGTAGGGATTATAAATATAATAAAGAATGCTTGGAAGGAACCTTTGTTCTTGAAAGAAAGAAGAGTTTGGTGGGACAATTTCAAATATGAGGTAAAAGCTTTTTCGATACGTTATGGGAAAAAGAGGGCAGCAGCTAACCGGCATCGAGAAGAGAATATAAATAAAAGGTTTACGGATGTCTGTAAAGCAGTTGACAGAGGGGATAAGGGAGCTGAGACTAAGTTCTGGGTGCTAAAGGAAGAGTGGGAATTATTGCAAGCTGAAAAATGCAAGGGGGCCATTCTCCGTGCAAAGGCTAGAGCTGCATTGGAGGGCGAAAGATGCACTAGATATTTTCTAGAGCAAGAGAAGCTGCGACAGAGATTATCATTAATTGAAGAGTTGAAGGTTGGGGAGAAGATCATTCATGAAAGTGGGGAGATTTTGGAGGCGGCTAGCAGCTTATATCAAGAGTTATATATAAAAGAAGACATTTCCAATTTGGTGATGGAGAAGGTTACTGCTTTTATTGAAGAGGGTTTAAAGGAGGATGAGGGAAGCATGTGTGAAAAAGAAGTAGGATTAGCAGAAATAAAAGTAGCAATAAGTGGAATGAAGGGGGGAAAAGCCCAGGGTCCGATGGACTAAGTGCAGAATTTTATAAAGAATTTTGCGAGATTTTAAGTCCATTGCTCTTGGAAGTTTTTAAGGAAATTAAAATTGAGGGAAGCCTGGCCCCATCTATGAGGAGAGGGATCATAAGCTTAGCTTATAAAATAAAGGGGATAGACGGGATCTGAAGAATTGGAGGCACATCACATTATTAAATGTGGATTATAAGATCTTGGCGAGGGTTATGGCAAATCGTTTGAAGGAGGTGTTACCGGAGATAGTTTGGCCCTTTCAGTCCTATGGAGTCATAGGCCAGGACATCACAGACTCTGTGGTCTCAATCCGAGATGCGATAGAGCTCATGGAAGAGAGTGGGAGGGAGGCTTATGTATTAAAGATAGATCAAGAGAAAGCCTTTGATAGGGTCTATCATGAGTTTTTATTGAAGGTTTTGGAAGCATTTGGTTTCAAGGAAAATTTCATTCAGTGGATAAGGATTTTTTATTCAAACATATTTAGCTGTGTTAAATGTAATGGTTTTTTATCCAAGTATTTTCCGATACAGAGATCAGTGAGACAGGGTTGTCCCCTGTCCCCATTGTTGTACACATTGGTAGCAGAACCACTAGTTTACATGATGCGAATGAAACAAGGTGTAGTTGGGATTGTGGTCCCCAGTTCTGGGCTGGTGTCAGTGATACACCAATATGCAGATGACACAACCTTAACATTGAGAAATGGGGAGTCAGTAAGGAAAGCTATGGATGTAGTGGAGGAATATTACAGAGCTTCAGGAGCCAGAGTGAATTTTAGCAAGTCCCAATGCCTGGTTGCAGGGAGCGGTAGGGGGGAATGGTTGGGGGAATGTCCTTTTAAGGTGGTGGAGGTTTTGGAAGTTCTGGGGGTGCATATGGGGTGCAAGAAAGACAAGGATGAAGTGGATCGATTAAATTGGGAACCGAAGGTTATGAAAATTAAAAAGATTTTGGGAAGATGGGAAAGAAGGTGGTTGAAAGTGCAAGGAAGAGCGACAGTGGTGTCTGCCCTCCTGCTATCTAAGCTATGGTACTTATTGACGGCGGAGGATATTCCTGAGTGGGTGGAAAAGTCCATCCGAGAGGCTTGTGTGAGGTTTTTATGGGAAGGGAAACCAGCCTTGGTGGCATACAATACCATCATTGGACGGAGAAATCAGGGAGGACTCAATTTTCCAGATATTGATTTGAAGAAGAAATCCTTAGAATCAAATGGGTGAAGAGATTTCTTCAGAAGTCAAATACAAGTTTTTGGAAGAGTTGTTTTGAGCATTTTTTTAAACAAAGTGGGATAGGAGGGCAGGGGATATTGTATATGGAATACAATAATATGTTTTTGAAATCGATTAAACTTCTCCCTAGGTTTTATAAGGGGGTTGTAGAGACTTGGGCCCAATTTTTAAAGGGTGTGCAGCTTATGCCCAAGGGGGCTGAGGAATTTTTAGAACAGCCCTTATTTTTGAACAGGTGGGTCAACATCGAAGGAGAGGTTTTATTTAATCAAGCTTTTATAAAAGCTGGGATTATATATGTGAAAGATGTATTATACGAGGTAATTCCAGGTTGGTTGCCGGAAGCGATAGTGAGGGACATGGTGTGGGAGGAGGATCAGGAGGTAGAAGGAAAAGCAATAGGAATCATGTATGAGAAGATTGTGAGGGCAATGCCACAGGATTGGATGGAAGAAATAAATGTGGAAATCTCCAAAGGAAGTAAAATGCGTCCTGCTTTTCCAAGCTTTGTACTGGAGAAAGGGGGAGAGCTGGTCCAATTTGACAACTGTAATACTCGAGATTTCTATGAGGTATTCAGAGAATGGAGATTCAAGACACCTGCTGGTCAGGAGTTCTGGCAGAGTATATACCCACAGCTGGACTTCAACAGGATTTGGAAGGGAGTGTGGGTGAATTTTAAATGCCCAGAATGGATTGAACTGGATTTCAAATTGGCTCATAACCAGATTTTTACCATGACGGTCTTGTGCAAGATTGGACGAATGGAGGCGGCAACTTGCCCAATGTGTGGGACACGGGATGAGACTCTGTCCCATTTACTGGTGTTATGTCCGCAGTTAAATGACTTTAAGTACTATGTTCGACAGTTGTGTAAGCTTTTTTGCTGGGTGGGGACCGAAGAGTGAGAATGGGAATCCCGTGGGACTCAATTTTGAGATGGGGATTGCAGGAGAGTCTGCCAGAGTCTAGCGGAGCGGCAGTTCATTTAACGTTCAGTTTGGCTAGATTCGTGATTGTGCAAAGAAGGAATGCTCTGTTTTTTAAGGGGAGGAGAATCAATCTAAAGGAGTATTTTAAACATAAGCTAAAAGATCATTATAAGGCTCTGTGGATGTTTTATTCAGAAAGGAATTTAAGGACAGTATTTTACAACCAATTTTTAAAGTACAATCGATTAATATATGTTACAGGTGACAAATTAAACTTCAGGTTTTGATGTTAAGATGTGGTGGCGGAATGGCTGTGCAGAACGGTGGAATTGATTTGTATCATACAATGTAATGATCACGATGTTGTAAATGTTCTTAATGTTCAATAAAGTATAAAATTTAAAAAAAGTGGGTAGCACACTTGCCTCTGAGTCAGAAGGTTGTGGGTTCAAGTTCCACTCCAGGGACTTGAGGCAAATAAATCTAGGCTGACACTCCAGTGCAGTGTCTTTCGGATGAGATGTTAAACTGAGGCCCCATTTGCTCTCTCTAGTGGACGTAAAAGATCCCATGGCACTATTTCGAAGAAGAGCATGGGAGTTATCCCCGGTGTCCTGGCCAATATTTATCCCTCAATCAACATAACAAAAACAGATTTTTTGGTCATTATCACATTGCAGTTTGTGGGAGCTTGCTGTGTGCAAATTGGCTGCTGCATTTCCCACATTGCAACAGTGACTACACTCCAAAAAAGTACTTCATTGGCTGTAAAGCGCTTTGAGACATCGATGGTCATGAAAGATGCTATAGAAATGTAAGTCTTTCTTTCTTGTTTGTGAGTGTGTATTTTCCAAGATCCGCATTTACAGTTGCATAAGGCTTGATTTTAACCCAGCCTGCCCAATGAGAATGATGACGGGGGGGCGGGTGGCGCGGGTGGCACAGTAGGGGGGAGTCGCGCCATATTCCCGCCCTCCACCATTTTAAAATGTCTGGATTCAGGCCGTCGCCACAACCTTGGACCCGCCAGCAAAAGCTGGCAGCAACCAAGATCCTGACTTCAGGAAACCTAAAAAAAATGTAAAGGTTGCTATGGGCTAGCACACCTTGGACTTCTCCCAATCACGGACTTGCTGACCCCCCTCCAATCTGTACTTGCGTTGTCGGGGACCATTTCCTTGGGTCCCCAACAGCGGCTTGACCCGCCACAAATTTTGATTGCTGCAGCCGGCCAGCAGTGATGCCATTCCGACTGGCTTTGGGCGGGAGTCAGCATCGGGAAATGCAAATGTGACCTGGGAGTTAAAATGAATATGTAATTTATGGGCCTAACGCCCATTTGGCAAATTGGCCACCTCATGAGCGGGACAGGATTCATCAGCGGCCCCAAGCTGGTTTTTGAAATTTAAAGAAAGCTGCCTTCCTGTGGAAACAGAAGTCGCAGGGATTGCAACCCCTCCTGTAGCCCACCGCAACCCCCCTCCCCAGGACTTACCCTGGGGCCGCTACCGGCAAGGCAGGCTGTAGTGTATGTACCCGTCTACCTTTAAGGGAACTATTGAATGTAACCGTTCACCTTTAAGAGAACTACTTTAGGTGTGGCACTATTTGTTTGGCTTCTGTATACTGTAATACCGATAGTGACCACACCAGTATATAAATGTTGTGGCAGGATTGCTGGGGCAGATTCGCCCTGACCTCTGAATAGTAAAGACCTGTTTGTTTGTACTTCTAAAGTCTGTGTATTTATTTACTGCACAACCCACAGACTTTACAGTGGTGACGAGTCTGGTCGTACCCTGCGGCAAGACTACCAAAGCAACGAAGAGCGTCGAAGAGAGGCAACCGCCCTCGTCGTGCTACCGAAAGAAAACGTGAGGCTGCAGCAACAGAAAGCGGGAAGACTAGCAACAAAAGCTGTATCAGCAACAGGCACTGACTACCCTTCTGCCGCGGTGCGGAGTGAGCCGACCAGCAAGAAACAAGGCGGCCGAAGAGACTGTGAGTAGGGGAAGGTGTAGAAGTATCCGGAGGATAAGGGCAGAGCACTCGACCTCGGTCGAGGGTCGGGTGACAGCCGGACCGCGATCGGCGGGAAAAATCCAGGCAGCGACCGCAGCCACGAAGCGCTGAGCCTGCGAGTAGGCGCGGGAAGAGAAACCCAGCCGCGGCCGGGGAGGGAAACACCGGTCTGTGAGAGGGCTGGGGAGGCGAACGGGAACCGTGTGGGTGAGAGCCGGGTGCGGAGAGAGAGACGGCGAGGAGCCAGTCCAGCGGCTGAGCTGTTCTCCACCAACGGGGTACTCAGAGCCGGCAAAACCGAACGTGCGGGAGTGGGAGAGCGAACAGGAGCCGAGAACGGGGAGAGAGACTGCGCGAGAGCCAGTCCAGCGGCTGAACTGTTCTCCACCTACGGGGTACCCAGAGCCGGTAGAACCGAACGTGCGGGAGAGGGAGAGACAGAGCCGAACACGGGGAGAGAGAGACTGCGCGAGAGCCAGTCCAGCGGCTGAACTGTCCTCCATTAACGGGGTGTACCCAGCGCCGGTAGAGCCGTGCGGGCGGGAGGAAAAGACAGAGCCGAGTAAGGGGAGCTGTGCGAGAGCCAGCCCAGCGGCTGAACCTGTCCGCTGTGGGGAAAACGTACCCCTTACATCAGGGAGAAACGCGGGAAGCCGCCATTAGGCGGAGAAGACGACAGAGGCGGGAAACCGCCATTGAAGTGGGCGGGGAGAGAAAGGAAGAGCGGGAAACCGCCATTTTCGCAGGAAAACCGCCATTTTAGAAAAAAAAAGGATAATAAATAATACTTAAAGAAATACGGTGCTGCTTCAAAGAAAGAAAGATGCCTAAGCGAGGGAATATTAACAATTTTAATTCTGAAATAGAAGACTGGGCCACGTACGTGGAACGCATAGAGATCTATTGCGAAGCCAACAAAATAGAGGAAGACGACAAGGCGATAACATTGCTAAACTCGATGGGGGCAAAAACATACGGGCTCTTGAAGCATCTAATAGCACCAGCTAAACCAGCGGATCAGACCTTCGAAGAAATTGTGGCTGTGCTGAAGGACCACTTGAACCCCACACCGTTGATGCTGGCTGAACGATTCAAATTCTACGCAAGAACGCAGAGGAAAGACGAAAGCAATGCGGAATACTTGGTCGAGCTGCGTAGGCTGGCGAAATACTGCCAGTTCGGAGGGAATCTGACAGAGGCACTGCGGGACAAGTTCGTATGCGGATTGTCCAAAGAAGGAACGCAGAAGCGACTACTGGAAGAAAACGACCTCACACTGGACAGGGCTGTCCTCATAGCTGCATCACACGAAGCCGCAGCGAAAGGGACGGCGGAAATGCAGCTAAAGGCGGCGGCACTCGGGGTGGACCAAATTACTGCGAGCACAACAAAATGCTACCGTTGTGGGAAGACAACGCACGACCAGAATCAATGCTGGTTTAAGAACCAAGAGTGTAGGAAATGTGGCAAACTGGGTCACATCGCGAAGGTATGCCGGTCCGGGAAAAAGACCAACAATCAACGGAAGCCACCACAAGAAAAGTACAACAAGGTACATCAGGTGGCTGAGAAGAGTGCAGACGAACAGAATTCAGACTCAGACCCAAACAACCAGGAGCTGGGTAGTCTGAGAATCCACAATGTGGGGAAAGAGACTTATCTACAAACGATCTGGGTCGTACTAAAAATAGCTGGAGTCCAAGTAAGAATGGAGCTGGACACTGGATCAGCTCTATCAGTCATCAACCGAAGGGACTACCACCGGCTATTCTCTCACATACCTTTAAGAAATACCAAGTTCGTATTGCAGACATACACGGGGCAGAACGTATACCCCATGGGGAAAATAAGAGTCAAGGTGAGAGATAGAGGTAAAGAACACCCAAGAATGAATTTGTACGTAGTACCTGAAGGAGGACCACCACTTCTAGGACGGGAGTGGATTAAGAAAATAGATATGGAATGGCACTACCTAAAAGCCATAATGAGGGAGGACTCGGTGCAAGCTATCAGCTCAGATTCTGAAATGGATGACGATAAGACCAATGCAAATATGGAAGACAAGGCTAAAAGGGACTTGCCGATGATGGGGAAGGAAACGCAGACATGCAGAAGGACTTATGTTACCAAGAAGAATAAAGCTGCAGAGCAGAACTCCAGGTTGACAGAGAATTCTGAGCCTGTTCAAGCAAAGGATTCATCCACGACGGAAGAACACCGAGTTCGGACTCAAACTTATGTCAAAGTACGACAGCAATTAGAACAGTTGAGTGACCGTCTCATACAAGAGATGAAAAATATGGAAAAGTTCTGGGACACCGAATGGGAGAACCTGGAAAGACAACAGAGACAGCTAGCTCAAGCAGAGAGCGACCATAGAGCCATCGTGGCCAAATACCAATCACATTCCCCTGATGCTGTTCAGAAACTAGAATATTTACAGAACGAACCAAAGGAAGAGGAATCTTCAGGAAGCCAGGATTTTATCCCAGTTCATCTCTACGACTCGTTGCAAGCAGAGTGTAACAAGTTGAAAGAACAGTATGAACTGGTCCAGACTACCATTCTGGAAGGGGTTAACTCAGCAACCTCCGAAAAGCTAGTTTCAGTAGAAGCATATGAACAACTAAAGGTTGAACATGAGCAGGAAGTCCAAAGGCTGCAGGAAATTCTGGATGAGCTCAAGGCCAAGACAGACTCATCGGTAGAGGTTCCATTCATCGATGAGAAAGTAGAGGTGAAAGACATGGCAGAACATGAAAGACAAGATGTCCAAGAACTCATAATAATATTGAAGGAAACCCAAGACAAATATGAGGCGGCAATGACCGAGGTTCAACGACTTGAAGAACAGATTCAACTGGGAATCCTTTCAGTAAAAAAAAAAGAAACTGTGAGAAACACCGAGACTGTAAGAATGGGCCCTGAACATGAGTGAGAGAGCATCAAGGCGCAACTTCTCCGAGCACTGGAAGCCAAAGTACAAGAGGGAACGAAGGTGAAATCATTGGAGAACAAGGTGGATGAAATGGAGAAGACTCTGATCCACCGTGTTCCCAGGGAAGAGTTAACGGTCAGCCAACTTCTTCATATGCTGAAGGGCAGGACTCTGCAAGGGGAACAATTTGAACACGAGCTTCAATCTTCAGGGGGAAGGAGTTCGGAGCTCCCAAAAGTCACGGAGATAGCTGAGGTGGCAACACAGATTTCACAAGGATGCCAAAAGTACGTTGAATCACGTCAAGGTGAACAGAAGAATGTGGAACCCGTTACTTCAGTAGAAGGATCAAATAGCCTGATAACGCAATTCCCGATGGAAGGGAAGGTATTGAACTCACAAATGAGGTCCGTCGTAAAGGAATGGCAGATAACCCAGGAAGAGCGGGATGAATATGAATGCATGCAGAAGGCTTTTCAAGAAAGATATCTAGGGAAGGAACCACCGTCAGCTAACGTCCAGATGGGTGAGGAGGAAGAAGAAGGCTCTCTCGCTGGCCTAACTCAGGACGAACCCGAATATTACCATGACCTGTTGAGTGACACTGAATATTACGAGGATGTGGTCTGCCCAGTTTGTGATGAAAACTCCCAAAGTGCTGAAATCCGGATGAAGCACTTAAGGTCTAAGGAACATAGAGAGTTGGTGGCGCTACAGCTGGCAGCCGAGAAAGGAGCTCCGAGAGTTTCAAAAAGGCAGAAAAGAAAAAGAAGAAGCAGAAGATAATAACTGTCTAAAATATTAGCACTTCTACCATCTCAGGCGGGACACTACGAAAGGAGCTAAATTAGTTGGAAAACTGGAAAAGGTCAAGACAGCCAGTTGGTTGTAAAAGTCCGCACTGCTGGTTCAACAGGACGAAAGTTCAAGCTGTTACGTCAAGAAAAAGGCTATGGAGGAGTCACGCTAGCCAGGTGAACCGGCTACACCAAAGAGATGTTGTTCGGAATGAGTCAAGATCAGAGACTGCATCTATGAACTGTTTCCGCAGAGACTGAACCTGTGAACTGTTTCCACCGAGATTATATCTGTAAATTGTTTTATATGACATTGACTCCACCGAGGTTATATCTGTAATTTGTTTTATGGGAAGTTGAAGATATGTATGTTTTAACGGGGACTCTGTAAGTAATAAGCTAAAAAGGGAGGATTGTAGTGTATGTACCCGTCTACCTTTAAGGGAACTATTGAATGTAACCGTTCACCTTTAAGAGAACTACTTTAGGTGTGGCACTATTTGTTTGGCTTCTGTATACTGTAATACCGATAGTGACCACACCAGTATATAAGTGTTGTGGCAGGATTGCTGGGGCAGATTCGCCCTGACCTCTGAATAGTAAAGACCTGTTTGTTTGTACTTCTAAAGTCTGTGTATTTATTTACTGCACAACCCACAGACTTTACACAGGCAGTCAAAAGTTACATCTCCCTTTGGAAAAGCTTCCTGTGGAGGAGCAATCAATGGCGGCATCTCGGTCCAATATTTCAGATGAGGTTCGAGGACAAATTTCTTGCTTCGGGTGTGCACTGCCCAAAAATGGCCTCAGACTAATCTCTAACCTATTAACCATTCTTTAACTGTTCTCCTCCAGCCCAACAACCCTCCGAGATATCTACGCTGTTCCAAATCTGGCCTCTTGAGCATCCCCATTGGCGACCGTGCCTTCAGCTGCCAAGGCCCTAAATTCTGGAATTCCCTCCCTAAACCTCTCCGTCTTTCTACCCCTCTTTCCTCCTTAAAATCCACCTCTTTGACCAAGCTTTTGGTCACCTGCCCTAATTTCTCCTTATATGGCTTGGTATCAAATTTTTTTTTGATAACGCGCCTTTGAACATTTTACTACATTAAAGGCGCTATATATATACAAGTTGCTGTTGTTGTTGTTGTTAGGCACACTAACCATGGTTACAAGACTGAGCTGCCATGATACAATACAGATTAATACAAAAATTACTTGAATTTCTACACAGGGGATGATGTTTAATGTGAAAGTAAAAGCTTGCCATTTGATAGGTGGTCCTTTTATCACCTCTACCTCTCTGCCTCTCTCTCTATCACAAATGTTCTTGTCTCTATTTTCTTGATTTTACTATGGTCATTATTCTACTAAACCCTCTCTCTGGTTCCTATACATCATTCCACATGCTATTCCTCTCCCTTGCAGTGTCACTTGTTAAAATTAAGACACAACAAACAAACTCGCTCTTTCCCAGGATCTCAAAACAATGGCACATCTACCTTTCATTTCGCAGGCTGTTAAACACTCTAACTGGCTGTCAACTAATCGCTACTTCTTGATTTATCTCTGGACATTGGGCCTCAACTTAGATTTTTCAAGTAAAAAAAACTATAAAATAGTATTTGAAGATTTTACTCATCTAATATTGTGTATTTTGATGTGAAGCCCTAGTAATTAATAAAGGCCCATTTATGCACGAATTATTCGTAGATACAAAAAGAAAATCTGCCAGTCACAGTTGCTGGTACCCAGAGCTCTATAACAAATTCCAAGTCCCTGTATTGTTTTGCCGTTATGGCACTGGATCCCCCAATTCCTGAACTACATTGTATTTTCCTACAGCTCTTGCTCTTAACATTGTCTCCAGGCTTTTCTAGCTGAAAACTCCACCAGTCAGATATTCCAGCACCAACTGATGCCTTAGTCACCTGAACTACTGGCTCATCCGCCTCAGCACTGACACTTCAAAGTATGGCCGTCAGGTGCAACTGAATTGGATACTTTGGTCGCAATGGCATTCTCTCAGCTATTTCCTCATCGTGAAAGCCTCAAAGCTCACTAAGACTGTGGACATAAAGTAGATAGCAACATCTTTCTCACGAGTGAAAGAATGCTGAACATACAATTGCTGAAGCAATATGCTATTTAATGCATACAGAGTTTTAAAGCTGCAATGACTCACCATCTATTTGTTCTCACAATCATAAGGGCCCAGATATTCCGATCGCAGGCCTCCCGCGGGCGGAGGATTGCGATCTGGAAAAATCTGCGCCCTTACCTGAGGGCTCCTGGGACACGCACAATTCCGGTGCTGGGCCTCTCCAAACTCCAAGTGCGCAGGGCCCACGTATCCCAGAGGTGCAGGTAGTTCGCAGCGTCCCTGGGATCACGTGGGCCATGGGGAGCCAATCACAGAAGGGAATCTCTCTTCATACACTTGACAGGAAGACCTGTCAAATATATGAATGGAGATCACCCCAAAAACATAGTAAAACTTTAAGTAAATTTTTAAAAAATCACATTTTTTAAATTACTTGAAATTACAATAAATGAACTATTTTAAACAAAAATTTAAATTTTTGAAAAAAAGTTTTTTAACGGGGCTAAAAATAAACTTACCTTTTTTAAAGTATTTTTAAATGATAAATCAGTGGGAAAAAAATTTTTTTTTTTTTTTTACTTTTTTCAACTCTTACAATTCTTGCACCTGGTAAAAGCAAGCGTAAGTGTTTTCTGCGGGCGGAGGGTCTCCAAAAAGCGGAACTATCCGCCCGCAGAGGCCCTTCTCCAGGGCAGCCGAAGGATTTGTCAAGACCATTCTTGACAGATTGGAAATGCCGGTTTCCAGCACATGCGCTGTGCATGCCCGAAACCAGCATTTCCGATGTCCCTACGGGTGAGTACACAGCGCGTACACACCCGTAGGGATCAGAATATCCGGTCCAAGATATTTGTTCAAAAATTATTTTATTTATTTATAAAAACACAGAAGGGGGAGCCTAGTCTCACCTCATTTATCTAATTGCCTTTACTTTCATTCTAGTTTTGTGTCTTAAGAGCATCCACTATTGCCAGAACAACACAAATTAATCAGAAACAAAATATTAAATTGTCTGGTTCTCCTGAAGTTAATTTGGTAGTTCTCTGCGACCAGGTTAAGGTGCCACAGGAATCATTAGCTGAAACCAGTTCACCTCGTGACAAAATAAACTCTGTTCAGAAAAATGCCTTCAAACCTTTCTGTTTAAGGAACCCCCTGCACTGCCAGGGGCCCATGCAGATATTAACAGACCCCTGGGCTTTTGGAAGACAGTGCCAGCTACCCAAAGAAGCATTATTATAGAAAATGGCCCAGAATTTGCTGGAGCGGGGAATCTCACGGCATCCCACGGCGTGTCCCGTGAGTTGCGTTTTTTTCCCTCACCCTTCAGCTCGAAAAGCTTTTGCGCCACAAATTGCTGGAAGTGCGAGGGGCATCTGGGACCTTGGTGGACGACGGGACCAACAGTCAATAAAATTTAAGGACAGAGAAAGAAAGAGAGGAATGACAGAAAAGGAAATTGGGTGAATTAGAATCAAATTAGATACAGCAAAAGAAATTAAGAGAAGGAAAGAAAGAAAGAATGGATTGAGAGAGAGAGAAAAAAAGAGATAGAAAGAAAAAGATTTTGAAAACCGCTAGGAACAATTTACTACCTGTGAGCCTCCATAGTTTTGATTGTTCCCTTTCTGGACCTCCGAGGTTGAGTGGCATTACAGGAATGTAAATCTCGTCATTAAACACGTCCTTACATCGTTAAATACCAGCCCTAACTTTCTGTGGCAAGTTTAATTCATTTTAACAGCGCAAATGCGGCAATTTCTTGATACTCCTGGGGAGGTTGAGGAGAGCTCTGGTTTTTGTAAGGTGGCGCGGCATAAATCATCCAACAATTCACAACTCATGCTGTATCTCTTCCTTGCCAAAAATGTTTGTCTGGTTTTTTTAACACACTAATAACGGCGTGCGCATGGAAATGCAAGGTGAATCTGATTTGCTTAGCATTTCTAACACCTTAATTCACAAGCTGATGAGCAACATAGCTTAGCTGCTAAATGTATTTCTGTATATGTATATGGTTTGATAAGTGTTTAATTAATTCACGGGATGTGGGCGTCACTGGCAAAGCCAGCATTATTGCCCATCGCTCATGTGTGTCCGCCATAGCTCAGTGGGTAGCACTCTCGCCTCTGAGTCAGAAGGTTGCGGGTTGAGTCCCACTCCAGAGACTTGAGCACAAAAATCTAGGCTGACACTCCAGTGCAGTACTGAGGGAGTGCTGCACTGTCAGAGGAGCCATCTGTCAGGTGAGACATTAAATTGAGGCCCCGTCTGCTCTCTCAGGTGGACATAAAAGTTCCCATGGCACTATTTTGAAGAAGAGCAGGGGAGGTGTCTTGGCCAATATTTATCCCTCAATCAACATCACTAAAAACGGATTATCTGATCATTGCTGTTTGTGGGAGCTTGCTGTGCACAAATTGGCTGCCGCGTTTCCTACATTACAACCGTGACTATACTTCAAAAGTACTTCATTGGCTGTAAAGCGCTTTGGGACATCCAGTGGTCGTGAAAGGCGCTATATAAATGCAAGTCTTTGTTTCTTTGTTCTTAATTGCCTTTGAGATGGTGGTGCTGAGCCGCCTTCTTAAACCGCTGCAGTTTGTGTAGTCCCACAATGCTGTTAGTAAGGGAGTTCCAGGATTTTGACCCAGCGACGATGAATGAACGGCGAGATATTTCCAAGTCAGGATGATTTGTCACTTGGAGGGGAACTTGGACGTGGTGGTGTTCCCATGCGCCCCTTATCCTCCTAGGTGATAGAGGTCACAGGTTTGGGAGGTGCTGTCAAAGAAGCCTTGGCGAGTTGCTGCAATGCCTCTTGTAGATGGTACACACTGTACCCACAGTGCACTGGTAGTGGAGGGAGTGAATGTTTAATTTGGTGGATGGGGTGCCAATCATGTGGGCTGCTTTTTCCTGGATGATGTTGAACTTCTTGCATGTTGTTGGAGCTGCACTTATCCAGCCAAGTGGAGAGTATTCCATTGCAGTCCTAACTTGTGCCTTGTAGATGGTGGAAAAGCTTTGGGGAGTCAGGAGGTGAGTCACTCACCACAGAATACCCAGCCTCTGACCTGCTCTTGTAGCCACAGTATTTATGTAGTTGGTCCAATTAGGTTTCTGGTCAGCTGTGACCCCAAAGATGTTGATGGTGGGGGATTTGGCGATGGTAATGCCATTGAATGTCAAGAGGAGGTGGTTAGACTTTCGCTTGTTGGAGATAGTCATTGTTTGGCACTTGTGTGGCATGAATGTTACTTGCCACTTATCAGCCCAATCCTGAATGTCATCCAGGTCTTGCTACCTGCAGGCACAGGCTGCTTCATTATCTGAGGAATTGTGAATGGAACTGTACACTGTGCAATCATCAGCGAACATCCCCACTTCTGACCTTATGATGGAGGGTGGATCATTGATGAAGCAGCTGATGATGGTTGGGCCTAGGTTAGCCCTGAGGAACTCCTGCAGTGATGTCCTGGGGCTGAGATTATTGACCTCCAACAACCACAACCATCTTCCTTTGTGCTAGGTATGACCCCAGCAATGTAGAGTTTCCCCCCTGATTCGCATTGACTTAAATTTCACTAGGACTCCTTGATGTCATACTCAGTCAAATGCTGCCTTGAGGTCAAGGGCAATCACTCTCACGTCACCTCTGGAATTCAGCACTTTTGTCCATGTTTGGACCAAGGCTGTAATGCGGTCTGGAGCCCAGTGGTCCTGGTGGAACTCAAACTGAGCATCGACGAGCAAGTTATTGGTGAGTAAGTGCCGCTTGATAGCACTGATGATGACCCCTTCCATCACTTTGCTGATGATTGAGAATAGGTTGATGGGGAGGTAATTGGCCAGATTGGATTTGTCCTGCTTTTTGTGGACAGGACATACCTGGGCAATTTTCCACTCTGTCAGCTAGATGCCAGTGTTGTAGCTGTACTGGAATAGCTTGGCTAGAGGCATGGCTAGTTCTGGAGCACAAGTCTTCAGCACTGCAGGCCAGCAGCCGTTGCTGTATCCAGTGAGCTCAGCTGTTTCTTGATATCACGTGGAGTGAATTGAATTGGCTGAAGTCTAGCTTCTGTGATGATGGGGACCCTCGGGAGTAGGCTGCGGTGCATCATCCACTCAGCACCTCTGGCTGAAGACGGTTGCAAATGCTTCAGCCTTGTCTCTTGCACTCACGTGCTGGGCTCCACCATCATTGAGGATGGGGATGTTCATGGAGCCTCCTCCTCATTTTAGTTGTTGAATTGTCCACCACCATTCATGACTGACACCTCATTTTTAAGTACGCCTGGTGCTGCTCCTGGCATGCTCTTCTACACTCCTCATTGAACCAGGGTTGGTCCCCTGGCTTTTCAATTCAGTACTTACTCACCATTACTGATACGAGCTTTTTATTCCAGATTTATTTAATTAACTGAATTTAAATTCCCCACTGCCATGGTGGGATTTAAACTCATGTCTCTGGATCATTAGTTCAGGCCTCTGGATTATAGTCCAGTAACATAAACACTATGCCACCATTCCTATGAATTGTATCACACAATCCCTTAATGACTTTATCTATAATCGCAGCAGTGTCTCACATTTTCTTAACCATGAAAGACACCTGGCTAAATTGCAGTTTCCACTAAGATCAGCAATACAAATAATAAAATTGAGTTTGGCTGGAATTCATGAAACATTTCTCTGGAATTGCCATAATTTTATAATGCAGTTCAGTGCCTCAAAGCAAAATTATGAACTCAAAGTTCATAAAATCCTTTCAGATTAACTGTCACTCCTCCTGATAACAGTCTTTCTAAATACTTATTCTCAGTACCCTTTGGGAATATTCATGTGAGATATGTTTGCTTTTCACCAACGGTTACTGCTGTGCCAAACAATGAATGCATCCAAGCACTGATAAAATGCATATTAAAATTAGCAAGACATATGACTATCCATATTTTTTTTCATTATTCATTCATGGGATGTGGGCGTCGCTGGCAAGGCCAGCATTTACTCCCCATCCCTAATTGCCCTTGAGAAGGTGGTGGTGAGCTGCCTTCTGGAACCGCTGCAGTCCGTGTAGTGAAAGTAATCCCACAGTGCTGTTAGGGAGGAAGTTACAGGATTTTGACCCAGCAACGATGAAGGAATGGCAATATACTTCTAAGTCAGGATGGTTTGTGACTTGCAGGGGAACTTGGAGGTGGTGGTGTTCCCATGCACCTGCTGCCCTTGCCCTTCTAGGTGGTAGAGGTCGCGGGTTTGGGAGGTGCTGCTGAAGAAGCCTTGGTGAGTTGCTGCAGTACATCTTGTAGATGGTACACACTGCAGCCACGGTACGCCGGTGGTGGAGGGAGTGATTCTTTAAGGTGGTGGATGGGGGTGCCAATCAAGCGGGCTGCTTTGTCCTGGAAGGTGTTGTACAGATAACTGTAGCTGCAGTAAAGACAGATGCTTTACGGTAGCTGTAGTAAAGACAGCTGCTTGACGGCAGTAGTATAAATAGGAAGCCATCTTGGCCATGCGGCAGTACTGCACGAGCTGGCACTGACTCAAGACCTAATAAGGAGTACTCAACGATATCTACTCGTAAGCCTCTTAATACTAAGATATAAGATAACATTACATGGTACCAGGATTTATAGAACGCACGATACGGGCATACTACAACAATGGAAGGGATAAAACCACCGACTAGCTTGCAACTTGAAGGAAATCTGGACGAAAATTGGCGCAAATTCAAACAACGCTTTCTGCTCTACCTCACAGCGATCGACGCCACGACTACCTCTGGAACACGTAAGGTAGCTTTGTTGCTAACAGTGGCTGGCCCGCAGGCAATCAAGCTGTATAAAACATTTACGTTTGCAGCTGAAGGTGACAAAAATGACCTGGACAAGGTGATAGATTTGTTCGATAAATACTGCACACCTAAAAAGAATGAAACATTCGAAAGATTTGTTTTTCGCTCCCGCATGCAAAAGCAAGGAGAATCCTTTGATGTTTTTCTGACGGACTTGAAAACAAAAGCACAAACATGTAACTTTGGAGACTTGAAGGAATCGATGATACGCGATCAGGTCGTTTTCGGAATACTTGACAAGAAGGTGAGGGAGAGAATGCTTAGGGACAATGACTTAACTTTGGATGCTGCAGTAAAAATATGTCATGCTAGTGAACTCTCAGCCATGCACACACAAACATTCGATGGGAGAACTGCAGCAACGGGCGTGAGAGCGCTGGGACTGGACAACCTACCAGTGGATGTAGTACACAGAAGGGACACAAGAGGGCGCACAGAGTTCAGGACTATGACGCCATACGATTGCAGACGGTACGGCAATAGACACGTGGTAAGACAATGTCCGGCTTATGGGAAGAACTGCGCAAAATGTAAAGGCAAGAATCACTTTGCTAAAATGTGCTTTTGGGAAGAGAAAACCGAAGGTAAAAAGACAGTGCATGCTATTGAGACTGAAGACACGGAATCGGAGACGTTGTATGTTGGAATGGTGCAAAATGACTTAAAACAGGGTAAAGATATGGAAAAGGAAGTACATTCCGTAGGACTAAAGACTGAAGTTTGGATAGCCCCCTTGCTGGTAAATGGCACCATTGTTCCCTTCAAGCTAGATACAGGTGCTAAGGCAAACCTCATAAGCTGGAGTGATGCACAGAATCTCAAAGTGAGACCAAAAATACTGAACAAGACAGTGGCTTTGAAGGCGTACAATGGACAAAGTATTGAAACAAAAGGAACGTGTAGGCTGAATGTTAAGGTAAAAAATCGCATTCACCCATTGACGTTTGTTATAGTGCCTGAAGGACATGAGTCACTGTTGGGGGATAAGGCATGTGTGGATTTGGGCTTGGTAAAACGAGTCTATACTATTAATGAACTGAACTGTGTGCAGAGTGCCCCCCAAGACAGTACAAATATAAAGCATGATGCTATAACACACAAGTACGCAGATGTATTTCAGGGTTTCGGAGCACTGCCCTTTACATACTCCATCAAACTGAGAGATGACGCACAACCTGTGATTCACGCACCCAGGAGAGTTCCGGTGGCCCTCCGTGAGAAACTGCGGAACGAGCTAGACCGCATGGAGGGACTAGGTGTCATAAAGAAGACTGAGGAACCGACTGACTGGGTAAATTCCATGGTTTGCGTCAATTCAAAAAAGACTGATAAATTGCGTGTCTGCATGGATCCCAAGGACCTTAACGCTAATATAAAAAGAGAGCACTATCAAATCCCTAAGAGAGAGGAAATAGTCAGCCAAATGACAGAAGCAAAATTCTTCTCCAAGATGGACGCCTCGCATGGATTCTGGCAGCTGAAACTTGATGAAGAGAGTGCTAAGCTGTGCACCTTTAACACCCCGTTTGGTCGATACTCTTACCAGCGTCTGCCCTTTGGCATTAGCTCCGCCCCAGAAATCTTCCACAGAGCAATGGAGCAAATCATCGAGGGCCTGGATGGTGTACGGGTGTACGTGGATGATCAGTTAGTATGGGGCTCCACTCAGGGAGAGTACGACACCAGACTGGAAAAAACACTTCAGAGGATGCGGCAGTATGGACTCAAACTAAATAAAGACAAATGTCAGTTCAGCATCAATGAAATCACATTCCTCGGGGACAAGATTTCTGCAGAAGGGATTCAGCCAGACAAGTCAAAGGTAAAGGCCATACATGACATGGAAAAACCAAAGGACAAGAAAGGGGTTCAGCGGGCCCTTGGCATGGTTAATTACCTGGGGAAATTCATTCCAAATCTGGCAGTGAAAACCGCTCACTTGAGAAAACTGCTGCACCAAGAGACAGAGTTCCAATGGGGGCATGAACATGAGAATGAATGGAAGGGGCTGCTACACATTCTAGCAAGTGAACCCCTACTGAAGTTCTTCTGCCCTGAAAAGAGGACAAACGTGTCCACAGATGCCTCTAAGGATGGATTAGGGGCTGTCCTTCTACAGGAAGATGAAGGAGAATGGCGACCAGTGGCATATGCGTCACGCTCCATGACGGCTACAGAGTGCCGGTATGCGCAAATAGAGGAGTGCCTGGGCTTGGCATTTGGGTGTGAAAAATTTCATACCTACATCTATGGACTTCCCAAGGTTATCCTAGAAACTGACCATAAGCCACTGCTAGGGATCGCAAAAAAGAATCTGTGTGACATGTCATCACGGATACAGCGCCTAATGATGAGACTACAATGTTATGATTTTGAGCTCACATATGTGCCAGGGACACACATGTTCATAGCAGATACACTATCCAGGGCTGCGCCTCGTGCCACACAAAACAGTGAAACAGAAGAGGATGTGGCCCTTCATGTGGATATGGTCTATGCAGCATTGCCCACCTCACAGGAACAACTATCAAAGATAGCCACAGAGACATCAAAGGACCCTGTTCTGAGGAAAGTGATGAGAAATCTTCAAGAGGGTTGGAAGAAAGGGTCATGTAAACAATATCATCATATTCAGCCTGAGCTTTCTGTGGTCAATGGACTACTGCTTAAGTGTGACAGGATTGTAGTGCCCATCTCTATGCGATGAGAAATGCTTCACAGGATACATGAAGGGCACCTGGGTGTGGAAAAGTCAAAAAGAGGAGCACGTGAGGCACTCTACTGGCCAAACATGAACTCTGATATTGACCAGATGATCAGTGAGTGTACTACATGTCAGGAGTATCACTACAAGCAAACAAAAGAGCCCCTCATTACCACAGAGCTCCCATCACAACCTTGGGAAAAGGTAGGAACTGATATTTTTCACTACGAAGGAAAAGACTATTTGTTAGTTATTGATTATTACTCTAATTATCCTGAGATTGCTCTCCTACCCAGCACCACGTCAAGAGCTGTGATAACTCACCTGAAGTCAATCTTTTCCAGGCAGGGCATCCCTCTAACTCTGGTCTCTGATAATGGCTTTCCATATGCCAGTCATGAGTTTCAGTCGTTTGCTACAGAGTATGAGTTTAAGCATGTAACCTCCAGCCCGCTCTACCCTCAAGCCAATGGAAAAGCGAAGAAGGGGGTACAGATTGTGAAAAGACTATTAAAGAAAGCAGCACACAGCAACACTGACCCATATCTGGCCATGATGTCGTACAGGGCGGCCCCGCTGGAAAGTGGCAAGTCTCCAACTGAGCTCTTACTGGGTCGCAAAATCCGTACTCGACTTCCCAGGCATGTCACACCTGATCACAGAGATGAGGTATGGGCAGACAAGGCCCGGAAACTTCAGCGGAAACAAAAAATGCTCCATGACCGCACAGCCACTGCACTAGTGTCTCTACAGGAGAAGGATGTAGTTCGCATTGAAGGGCCTGGGTCATGGAATCAAAGAGCCACCGTTCTACAACAGGTCGCCCCCAGGTCATACAGTGTCATGACAGAAAATGGCAATGTGTATCGCAGAAACAGGAGGCACCTACTGAAAACCACCGAGACCTATCAGCCGCAGGAGGACAGAGAGGATAAGATGATGATGGAAATCCGACAGAGTGACGAGGAGACGAGGGCAATGCCACAAAGTGATGAAGTACACAGGGGTGACAATGAGACAAGGGATCCGTGTGGTACAGACATGAACTTAATGGACACAACTGGGTTGGCCCAGCAAATACCCGCTCAGCTACGTAGGTCACAGTGCACCAGAAAGCCTGTCGTTAGACTCGACCTGTAGACAAGGGAAAGACTGTAAACAGCTAATGGACTTCTGGGTGTGGGTAGTGTTTATATGTACCGGCAGTTATTGCAAGGTATAGTTACACTGACAGTTTTTACATGTTGTTAATAGTAATTAATAGTAGTTACACTGACTGTTTTTATATGTTGTTAATATGTGTTCTATGTGTTATGTTATGTTATGGTGTTTACAGTTTATGTCATCGTTGAGGGGGAAAGATGTACAGATAACTGTAGCTGTAGTAAAGACAGCTGCTTTACGGTAGCTGTAGTAAAGACAGCTGCTTGACGGCAGTCGTATAAATAGGAAGCCATCTTGGCCATGTGGCAGTACTGCAAGAGCTGGCACTGACTCAAGACCTAATAAAGAGTACACAACGATATCTACTCGTAAGCCTCTTAATACTAAGATATAAGATAATATTACAGGTGTCGAGCTTCTTGAGTGTTGTTGGAGCTGCATTCTCTCTATTCATAAAGAGAATGGATGCCTTAATGCTACAAAGTACAGTATGCATGAAAGTCTCTACTTATCATACTGCAGATGGAAAAATTATTGCAACTTATAGAACATCTCTCAATTGTGTTGTAATCTTTTAATGCACTCCCAGAATCTATGGCGATACATAATGCCCCAATCCTCAAAGTAAGGTCAATCAAAGCGTTAGGATAATCCAGATGTAAGCATATATTTGAATATATATACCGAGAGGGGGCAATTTTGATTATTGAGGAAATATGGCGGGCAGTGGCTGGGGCATCCTCTCTGACCAGTTGATGACATCAGCATGAAGCCCAATGCATTTTTGTGGTCAGGCCTCAATTTAATCTGCAGTGTGAGCTGCCAGTGCTGAACAGGAATTGACAGGCAGCTCACCGATTGAACGGATTACCCCTTAAATGTTATATTTAGATTCTTACACAGTTCAACAATCTGCAAGACTTTTGGAGGTCATCAACTTTCATAGCTTTCCTGATTCAATGTTTGCACGTTGCCTGTGTACCAATTACAGCAACTGAATCAGATGTGAAAGCTGGACACTGAATTTGAACACTGATTTGGAGGTGACGAGTAGTGCAGCGTGTTTAGGCCAAATGAAGCTTTTCATGTCAGAGGAGTTGCAATTGAGGCATTAATTGACCCCCTTATGTGTCAGATTAAATTTAAAGGGCCGATTTTAACTGGGAGGGAAAGATGCGATGGGGGCGAGTGTTAAAATAGAGGCTGTGTTAAAGCTACTGCAATCTCGCAGTGTTCCCACCACCTGTCATTTTAACTCCCAGGCTTTCGGGAGCAGGGAGGTAAGTGGGGGCCTCATAAATTTTGAAAAATAGAGGTCCGATTATATCATTTAGACCCCGACCCTAATTTAACTTGGAGATTTGCAAGCTGCCTGCAAAACCTGGCAGTAAGGAGGAGAAAGAATGCTCCTCCTGGTCAAACAAGGAAATCTCGGGCCTTATCTGCCTAAACTTCACCCTGCTCCCCAACCCCTTCCCTCCCTCCCTCCCTCCCTCCCAGCCCCACCGGCAAAGCTGCAATCAGCTGGAACCCCCCTCATTGCTCACTTACCTTGCAGGGACCGTCTCCTTCAGCTGCATGTTTTTCCACTTCTGTCTGCCGGCCACCATGTCATCCCCACCGGCTGTGGATGGCAGTCAGCAACAGGAAATTTAAATAAGGCCCCGGAGTTAAAATTTCCTGGGCCTCACGCTCTGGGGTGCGAGGAAGGGAGATGGTGGGCAGATTGATTACTGTCCACTATGACCCTCACACCCCCACTTCCTGTCCAGATTTAAAAATTGGGGCTTTGGTTTACATTTTTGGGGGCTTTAGTAGAAACCACAATGAAACCTCTGGGTCTAAAAGAGACGAGCAAGGCAGAATTTCTGTGTTAATCCAGGAATGCCCCCAGACATGTCCCCGTACTACTGCCAGGATGTGGCAGGGGTGGGGGAGTGGGGGGTTGCATGTAAAGAAATAAAGAAAGAACTTGCATTTATATTGCACTTTGCTTGATCTCAGGATGTCCCAAAGTGCTTCACAGGCAATGTAATACTGGTGTAACATAGGGAAACCTGGGAGCCAATTTGCACACAGCAAGGCCCCACAAACAGCAGTGAGATAAATGACCAGCTAATTTGTTTTAGTGATGTTGATTGAGGAATAAATATTGGCCAGGACACAAGAAAAACTCCTCTGCTTTTCTTCAAATAGGATCTTTCATGTTCACCTGAAGGACTGACCCCTCCCTGGGTCTGAATTTCCAGCTTAATATAAATGTGTCCAAAATCCAGTGGATCCAGGTGGTGCCCTAAATTCCAATGATTTCTGAACAAATCATCACTGGGACAAAAACCTGGCAGACACGGGTTCTACCTCCAAATTCCTGTTTTTTTCCAATTTTTTCTTTTTTCACCTCTTCCCACTCCAGGAATTTGGCCCCAGAGAATTTAAAAGACAGCTGTACCATTCCAATTTAAATAAATACAGATATTGCAAGGTTTGTTTCCAATATTGCAGGACGTGAGAGAGGTACCAAGTCACACATTTGAAATATATACACACAGTGTGATTGGTTCAGCTATGTGTACGCTTTGAACCAGTGTGCCAGGTATTCAAATCAAACAAGGCTTGGCAACCCATCAAAGGGTATGTAAGTGGCTGGAACTATAAGGCTGAGTTAGCAGAGGAAAGTTGTGGGTGGAGTTATATCAAGCTGATAGGAATTTTCACAGTAAGATTAGATGGGCTAACTAGCTCTCACAGTTAGAAAAGATCGCAAGGATCTGCTTATATAAAAGTATAATCTATAAAAGAATAGCTTAGCATAGAGATTGCAAAATGTATTGTTTTTGAGGAGTGAGATAATAGAACTTCTACGATGAATATATATGTATTATATAGATAAAGAAAGAGGTACTTAAAAGGTTGGCAGCGATCAAGATAGAAAAGTCACCCAGTCCGGATGGTGAGGATGAGGCGAGTAAGCTTCAAGCAAAAGGAGAATAGAGTAGTGGAGATGTAGAATAGATTCCCAGCTGTATTGATAAATAAATTAAAACAATTTGCTGGATGAATATCTAGTTGGGAATAGGTGTGGGGTTTAAAATGATAATGCATCCATTAAATAGAAGAATATAAATGTTGTAAAATCAGTAATAATTAGATCCAGCTCTTTAGCCCTGTTCACCTCAATGTTCCTCAATTTGGCAAATGCTTTGGCCAATGGTTAGTGCTGAAGTAGCATCAACATTAAGCAATGGTAGGATGTTCTGAAGCAGAGCAATAGTGAGCAAAAGTCAGTACAATAGCCAGGTCCATGTGCTCTTAAGGAATGCGAGAGGCAGGTAAACCATGAATTATAGTGACATTATGACAGAAGACTAGTGCTGCCTTCTTATTTAGTCTATTTGAAATCATCTTATGTGATATTAATAACAAAATATATTAGTACATTGGCATATAATGTATCTACTCAATATTTTAACAAAGGCACTAAAATACTCATTAAAAGAAAGAAGTGAGATTTATAGAGAACTTATCATGTCTTCAGGATATTCCATGCCTTCAAGATTCACATCTAATGAATTACTTTTGAAATGTAGTCACTGCTTTTATGTAGAGAAACATAGCAACCAATTTGTGCACAGCAAGATCCCATATGAGTAAAAAATGAAAGGAATGACCAATTATTCTGTTTTGGGGAGTGAGGAATGACCAAGATAACTCCCTGCTGTTTTTCAAAAAATGCCTTGGGATCTTTTTCATCCATCTAAATAGACATATGTCATCCAAAAGGCAGCGCAATGCAGCTCTCCCTCAAACCATTGGAGTTGATGTACAGATCACCCATGATCTAACTGAATGATGGAACAGGCTCGAGGGGCTGAATGGCCTACTCCTGTTCCTATGTTTCTATGCTCCTATATTGCACTGGAAGTGTCAGTTAAATTACGTTCCCAAATCTTGGAGCAGGGCTCAAACCCACAACCTTCTGACTTACAGGTGAGAGCCTAGCTGACACTACAATAACATTGGACCGCATACATCTCCCGATAAGTATGGTATTTGCTGGGAACTTGATCATTATCTTTGGAAGACTATACTCCGTGGGGGAAGGGAGTTGATGATAATGAGTGGAATTAAGTGAAGACGTGTCATGCTGAAAGAAAGGAAATCAATTGCAAAGCTTAAACTGTTGTGGTCAATAACTGGAAGTTGAAGTTCTTGTAATTTGATGATTAACATCTGAGATGTTTAGTGAGTGACACACACATCTTAATGTATGTGCCCATGTTCCCATTTAAATAATTAATAGTATTCAATGAACTTTACGTGTGTTTTCTTACTGCAAATGATGTTACCCGTCAGCAGTTTGTCGATCGATGCCTTCACTCAGAGGCATAATGGCAATTTTCAGCAATGTCTCAGCAGCAACATAAGACTCCCATAATAGCAAACCTCATAAGTGTAACATCTCAACAAAATAAATTGATGGATTATGTTGGCAATTTCAATTGTACAGATCTGAAAAAATTTAAGGAATATAGGTTGACAACAGCAAAAGTATAAGGTTATGTGGGTGATAAGGGAGACCGAGAAGTGTTCAGAGATACCCTTGCCAGTGATTGACACCTCAGGAGCAGAGAGGCTACGATAATTGGTGAAGTTGAGTATGGGTGGGTGGAGATTTTTTGGTGACAGTCAGGGATCCCTGGGTAGTCTGCTGCCACAGCAGAGTCCCAGTAGTGGAGGATTCCCAGGTCTTGTGGCAGAGTGTTCCCAGAGAAGAGACAGAAGCATACGTCCCAGCAGAGAATACAGCATCCAGGTGCAACACATAGCAGCAAGGTGGAGACGGGCAATGTGGTAGCTTAAAGAGTTAAAAGGAAGAGTAGATATACAACAGTGGAAACAGGGTCCAGTAGAGCAGCCCGGTCCTGGAAAGAGAGTCCAAAAATCACATGGGAGCGGGAGCAGCTGGGACTCTGCTCTCATGTTATAAAAGTAAGGATATTCACATTACCACAATTTTATAACTTAAAACGGGATGGGCCTCATCCAAATAATCACAGCAAACTGCTGGAGCCTGTTATGTTTCCACAGGCACCTCACCCGAGTGAACAATCGAATTTCGGGCTGCCTCTCTCGCCAGCAGTGGCCCTCAGGTAAGTCCCGGGGTAGTGGAGGGTGAGGGAGCGTTCACAGCTGGCAGTGGCTCATGCTCCTTCTGGGTCCACGTCAATTTCAAGGAAAATTAGTTAACTTACCTCCAGTAGCGGCCTCTGGCTAGTCTGCACCCACTCTAGAAAACCTGAGCGAACTCGGCCCATTGCCTGCTCCGGTCAGAGCTGTCCAATTTCTCAGAGGGTTCATAAAACAGGTGTTAGGCCCTTTATTAGCATATACAAGGGACCTAACATCTGCTTTAGGTGACCACCCCGGATGCCTGAAAAAAGGCCCAACCCAATTTGAGGTCAGTCGTTTTCCAAGCGCCCTTGTGCCACCGGAAGTTGGTCACTGAAATTTGTTTTTTTATTTGTTCCTGGGATCTGGGCGTCGCTGGCAAGGCCAGCATTTATTGCCCATCCCTAATTGCCTTTGAGAAGGTGGTGGTGAGCCGCCTTCTTGAACTGCTGCAGTCCGTGTGGTGATGGTACTCCCACAGTGCTGTTTGGTAGGGAGTTCCAGGATTTTGACCCAGCGACAATGAAGGATCGGCGATATATTTCCAGGTCAGAATGGTGTGTGACTTGAATTAGGTATCATTGCGCCATGTTATGCCCGTAAAATAGGAGCAACGAGGTCCAATTTCTACCCCACTGTGGGGGTCATTTTGACCGTGCGATAGTGTAAAACGGGCAATAGCGAATCGGCAGCCCGTTTTTCAGCTCTCCCGATTTTCATTTCCATTGACTTCAGTCAGAAAGTGCAGAGTGTTTTGTTTTCCAAATAAACCTTAATGTGAGAATCATTTGCACTGCTAGACCTCATAAGAATACTTGTTGGAGTCGAGTTGAAATGTTGGAATAGACATAACTTTGTCTAAATTAGAAAAACAATATGATACTTTACTTTAAAGTTGCAGCATTGAAGTTCATTTATTTTCTACCCTTTCCTGGCAAGTAATGAAACAGGAGAGCGGGTGATAAATGAGTCTGTTGCCTTTCATTTTCTTACAGTATCTGTTCTAATATACATTTTTATTAACAGATAAATCTTTTAGTTATCTCAAGGAATAATTGAAGTCAACAAAGGAAGTGAGACAGACCAACAGAGAAGGAGTGGCGGAGTACAATACTTACATATTCCAGATATTGATATTTTCTGAAAAATCTCTATTAAATGCAAGTATCTGCAATGTTTTAGAAAGTCTTTGGACTGTCAGTAATCTTTTGAGTTATCTTAATGTTGTAATGTAGAAGCTTCTTTAACTCAAATTCACTGTTTGAAAATCATGTGGAAAATGAAGTAATGATGGTCTTGCTAGGAATAATTACTTGAATTGAAAGGATAGCAGCATAACTGATTGGTATTCCTAGAAGTAGGTCAGTTCACACTATTACTGAAGTTGATTCCTGAGGACTTTAATATGTTCTCCATTTACTGTTTATACAGTGTACAAATGATTTGCCACAAACAGTTGCTAATGTTATTATGAACCTCCTATTATATTTGAAATTTCCCCCTCAGGTCATTATTGTCTGCCCTCTCAGATAGGCATAAAAGATCCCGTGACACTATTTGAAGAAATGCAGAGGAGTCCTCCCTGGTGCCCAGGCCAATATTTGTCCCAACATCACGAAAACAGATTTATCTGGTCGATATCCCATTGCTGTTTATGGGAGCTTGCTGTGTGCAAATTGGCTGCTGCGTTTGCTACATTACAACAGTGACCACACTTTAAAAGTTTTCAGGTAGGCAGCTGGTTGGCGGGATGTAAATGAGTCCCAGGAGTTAAAACAGCCCAGGTCTCAAACTGATGATATTAGGTGGGTTTGACACTCGCCCCTGCCCTGCTCCCAGTTGAAACCCCTTCCCTCCATTGTTTTTCCAATTATTCATTACTTAATGTTGGTTATGTTACGGTTTAGAGGAAAATATCATTTTTGATTAAAATATTACAAAGTACTGTTACGGTGGTATAAATATCTGTATTTTAATATTGGTGGAAAATCAGATCATAAACTATAGCAAAGTGTACCTTGAAAGGGCAAGTGGAATGCAACTGTTTGCCCAGCCTTAAACTTAAACCCTACTGCATTGCAAGGGATGAGGCATTTTAATTATCATTCTCTCCTGGGTATTTTTTCATTCTGCTTATCTCACAAGGCAGATTTTTGCATAGCCCCTTTAGGTAATCTTGCTGCAGATATTTCCATGCTCACGCCCACCACCAATAGCACTCTGTGACCAGTCAGCGTGAAGGATGCTGTCGCTCTTTCCCCACTCTCTTAAGGTGGATCACACCATCGTTAGAAGACAATCTCCCCCCTTGGCCCAGCTGAGGGCTGAGGAAGCTCATCATAAATGTGGATGGTGGATTTAACAGCCCTGGGATTCAAGGATGCAGCCATGTAGAGAATGATGCATTTGGGACCGACACATTTTCAGACTGCAATCTTTAATTTCTCAAGTACTGGAAGAATCTTTCAGCTATCAACATATCAACAGCTTTGCTTTTACATGCCTGTAAAGATTGATTTCTGTAAACCTTGTGTAATGTACAATTACAGTGAGCTACACCGAAGCATATTACTTTAGAATTCACTGTAAAAAAATTCTAAAGTTAAAACTTGTTTACGATTTGGATTTTGATGCAAAAATTTACTTCAGTGAAAGAATGAAACATAATGGCCCTGAATTTCCGATCGGCGGCTTCCTGCGGACGGATGCCTCCGATCGGAAAAAATCTCCGCACTTACCTGCTGGCTCCGTAGGTCCCGAGACTTGCGATCCTGGGCCTCTGCTCTACGAAATGCGCAGAGGCCCAGGTATCCCAGGGGCGCATGTGGTTCGCAAGTGTCCCTGGGATCACGTGGGCCATGGGGAGCCAATCAAAGAAGGGAATCCCCCTTCACACTTATGACGGGTCCGTACGCACAGATCTGTCCAAAGTATGAATGGGGATCACATTTAAAAACGACAGTTAAACATTAAATACATTTTTTTTTAAACACCACGGGGGAAAAATTCAGTATCACCCTGTTTGGGGCACGATTATCACCCGTGCGCAAAGTTTAACGCCTGGCGCTAATTATCGCCTTCAACTGCAAACTTGGCTTTTATCACCCCTGGAGGTGATTGGAGCGCTAAATCAGGCGCTTCACACCTATCTTAAGGCGCAAAGGCCAAGGAGCGAGGCGCTACCTCAGAGCACTGGCGAAGCTCATGTGATGTCAGTCAGCAATGGAACACAGACACACTGGCGCCGGCCAGTTCTTAAAGGCGAGGGTCGATCTTGCTCTCCATCCACACCCTGTTCATTGCAGCCTTGAATCTGGGCCTGGAGAGGCCTGTACATCAAATCTGCTGGAAAGAACAATGGAAAAGCCCAGGGAAAGAGCTCAGAGTGTAGCTCCCATAGCCTCTTCTAAATCGATACAAGGAAGGGCAAATCAAAATGAACCTGCAAAGTGCTGCTCAGTACCCAAAACTCCTTCACACAGCGTTGAATCTCTCCTGAAGTCTCTCTCTCTCTCAGAATGCGTGGTGCAAAAATGTCACAAACAAAAAAAGGCAGGAATCGGTCGCCTTTAAATAGCGCTCCCCCAGTCCCTTCCTGACTGCAAAATGCTCCCCTCAACCTGTCGTTGCTAGTGGCAGGCGGTAAGGTAAGGGGCGCCATTCAATATCCGGTCCGGGGCGCTACCGGGGCATTGCACACTCGCCTGACGTCACAATCTGCCGGCGCAGGAGATCGTGGCGGTAGTGTTTAGCGCCGCTGCAAAATGTCTAGTTAATTTCGTGAGCGGTGTAAACATCGCCTCGCACGGGCGCTAGTTGCTTTGTGCCCCATTAGCACCCTCTTAAGGTGCTAACGGGAGGTGCAAATCAACTGAATTTTTCCCCCCACGTATTTAAAATTAGTTAAAATTACATTAAATTAAATATTTTAAACAAAACTTTAATTTTTTGAAAAAAAAATTAAAGTTTTTTATGGGGCTAAAAATAAACTTACCCTTTTTAAAAGTATTTTTAAATTATAAATTTTTTAAAATGTTTTTATTTTTAAAAAAAACTCATGCTGGTAAAAGCAAGCCTTATGCTTGCTTTTACCAGGCGTAAGATATTTAAAGGTTTTCAGCGGACGGAGGTTGTGCAGAAAGCGAAACTCTCCACCCGCAGAGGCCCTTCTCCTGGGCAGGCGTCCGCTTGACAGGTCACAAGTGCCGTTTTTTAGCGCATGCGCTTCACACGCCTGAAACCGGCACTTGCGAGGTCCCTACGGGTGCGTACACACCTCGTACACACCCAATGGGGGTCAGAAAATCCGGCCCAATCTATTTCTTTACAAGCATGAAAACTGCGGCTTTAAACCAACTGGCACTTATGATGCTGTTGCTGAACAGTTTTTGGCCACCATTGAACTACCTTTTAATGGTGCAAGTTTTTCCATAGGAACAGGAGTAGGTTGTCAGCCCCTCGAGCCTGCTCCAACATTCAATTAGATCATAGCTGATGTGTACTTCAACTCCATTTACTTGCCTCAGCTCCATGTCCCTTGCGACCCTTACCGAACAAAAATCTATCAAACTCAGTCTTGAAAGTTCCAATTGTCCCAGCATCCACAAACTTCTGAGGGAGAGAATTCCAGATTTCTACTATCCTTTGTGTGAAAAAGTGCTTCCTGATTTCCCCTCCTAAATGGCCTAGCTCTAATTATAATGTTATGTCTCGTCATTCTTCATCCCCCCCATCATAGGATAGATACAGAGAAACTATTTCCTATCACTTCCTTTTAACATGATAAGCAAAACAAAATGATGTCATTGCTACGACAAACAGCTAGGTCTGTTTCAATCTTTGTAAAAGTGTCACAACTGTTCAATAATCAGTTACTGTGGCTTTCAGGTATAGATGCTTCTAATATATATGTGAGGATTTTTAACTTTGTATCTTATTGCAAAAAGGAATCTTGTGATGTCTTTCAACTGTTGCTCCGATCCATTCCTCCACAGAATAATACAAACTACAGCACAGAGGCCATTCAGCCCATCATGCCTCAGCCAATGCTTGCTCATTAACTGGCGCTGTCTACTCTGATTCCAGTTGCCTGCATCCTTTTATATTCTTCATTTTCAAATAATTATTCAATTCCCTTCTAAGTTGCGTTATAGTCTCAAATCCCATCATGTCAAATTGTGAAATTAAATGCAATAAATCTGGCAATGTGGATGAGCACGAGAAAAATAACCATGAGATGCTTTCAGATTAACATAGAAACCCAATTGGTTCACTACTGTCCTTCCCTGCCACAGGTACCCAGGCTTACACGTAACTCTAGTCCCACACTACATGGTTGACACTTAATGGCCTCTGAAGTGACCTGGACAGCCACCCAGCTGTAAAGTTCAACAATAAGAAGAAAATCGGACAGACCTATTGGCAGTGACCATATTAGGGATAAGACTAAAACAATCTCAGGTCAGTCAACCCAGCAAAGTACTCTTCAATAACATCAGTGGGGCAGGACAGGGGTGCTGGTCCCCAAGTTTGGAGAGCTGTCCCAAAGGCTAGTTAAGTGACAGCTCGACACGATCATACTCACAGAATTATACTCATCAGCCAACATTCCAGACTCCTCCATCACCATCTCTGGGTATTTCCTGTCTCACCAGCAGGATAAACCAACCAGAGGAGGGGAGACGGTGATATACAGTCAGGTGGGACTAGACCTGGGATTCCTGAACATTGACTCTGGACCCCATGAAGTCATGGCTTCATGTCACACAAGGCCAAGGAAGCCTCCTGCTGATCCTGACCTACCAACCCGCCTCAACTAATGAATCAGAACTCCACATTGAACATTATCGGGAGGAAATTCTGAAGGAAACAAGGGCACCAATGTACTCTGGGTGAGGAACTTCAATGTGCATCACTAAGAGTGGCTCACTGACCAAGCTGGCCAAGTCCTGAAGGACATAGCTGTCAGACTGTGCCTGCGTCAGGTGGTGAGGGAACCAACATAAGGAAGTAACCTACTTGTCCTCATCCTCACTCACTTACCTATCACAGACACCTCTGTCCATGATAGCATTGGCAATAGTGACCACTGTACAGTTCTTGTGAAGACAATGGCCCGTATTTTACGATCAGAGGCTTCCCGCGTGCAGAGGCCGCCGATCTGGAAAAAATCTACGCACTTACCTGAGGGCTCCCGAGGTGCATATAGTTCCGCTCCTGGGCCTCTCCAGCTCCAAGTGCGCAGGGCCCACGTATCCCAGAGGCACATGCGGTTCGCAAGCATCCCTGGGATCACGTGGGCCATGGGGAGCCAATCAAAGAAGGGAATCTCCCTTCATACATTTGACAGATAGACCTGTCAAATATATAAATGGAGATCACTCCAAAAACACTTTAAAACACTAAATACATTTTTTTTAAATCACATTTTTAAAATTAGTTGAAATTATAATAAATTAAATATTTTAAACAAAAATTTAATTTTTTGAAAAAAATATTTAAATTTTTTTTAAGGGGCTAAAAATAAACTTACCTTTTTTAAAAGTATTTTAAAATTATAAATCAGTGAAAAAAAAATTTGTAACTTTTTTTCAACTCTTATCCTGGTAAAAGCAAGAACTCTCCCCCCGCAGAGGCCCTCCTCCACGGCAGGCGTCCAATCTGTCAAGAGCATTCACGGTGGCATAGTGGTTAGCACTGTTGCCTCACAGCGCCAGAGACCCGGGTTCGAATCCGGCCTCGGGCGACTGTCTGTGTGGAGTTTGCACATTCTCCCCGTGTTTGCGTGGGTTTTCTCCGGGTGCTCCGGTTTCCTCCCACAGTCCAAAGATGTGCGGGTTAGGTTGATTGGCTATGATAAATTGACCCTTAGTGTTAGGGGGATTAAATACGTGGGGTTACAGGGATAGGGTGGGATATGTGTTGGTGTAGGGGTTACGGGGATCGGGTGGGATATGTGTCGGTGCAGGCTCGATGGGCCAAAATGGCCTCTATCTGCACTGTGGGGTTTCTGTGATTCTGTGATTCTGTGACAGATCGGAAATGCCGGTTTTCAGCGAATGCGTGAAACCGGCATTTCCGATGTCCCTACGGGTGTGTACACAGTGCGTACACACCCGTCGGGATCGGAATATCCGGCCCAATGTCTAATCTCCACCATGAGGGCATCCTCCATTCGTTAATGTGTCAGTACTGCTGCGCTAAGTGGGACAGACTAAAATCAAATCCAGCATATCAAAACTGGGCTTCCATGAGGCAGTGTGGGCCATCAGCATCAGCAGAACTGGACTCTACCACAACCTGTCACCTCATGGCCCAGCACATTCCTTACTCCTTGATCACCACCAAGCCAGATGACCAACCCTGGTTTAATGTAGAGTGCAGAAGGGCATGTTATGAACAACACCAGGCATTCCTTAGAATGAGCAGCACCAGGCAAACATAGTGAAGATAATATACCGGCTACCTGCATGCTAAACATCAAAAGTAGCAGGCTATAGACAGAGCTAAGCAGTCCCATAATCAGCAGATCAGAGCAAAGGTCTGTAGCTTACCCACATCCGGTAATGAATGGGGTGGACAACTAGGTAACTAATGGGAGGAGGAGGCTCCATGTACATCCCCATCCTCAACCATGGTGGAGCCCAGCACGTGAATGCAACAGACAAGGTTAAAGTGTTTGCAAGTCTCAGCCGAGCTCCCTACCACCAGTGTCCAACCAATTCAGTTCACCCCACATGGCACTAAGAAGTGGCTAAGTACGCTGGTCATATTGAAGGCTATGGGCTCAGATTATATCCCAGATGCAGTACTAAAGTCCTGTGCACCAGAGCTAGTTGCTTCCCTGGCCAACATTCAACTGAGTGTGGAACCAAAGAGCCCTATCAAAACAGAAATAAATGTGGGGTAGAAGAAAAAGCCCTCCAATGGTTGGAGTCATACCTGACACAAAGGAAGATAATAGCGATTGTCAGAGGTCAGTCATCTCAGCCCCAGGACATCACTGTGGGATTTCCTCAGAAATCTTCCTCAGCCTAATCATCTTAAGCTGCTTTGTTAATAATCTTCCTTCCATCATAAGGTCAGGAGAGTTTGCTGGAAATTCCAAATAATGTAGCAGTCCATGGTAACCTACAACAGGACCTGTATAACACCCAGAATTGGGCTGACAAGTAGCAGGAAACATTCATGCCACATAAGTGCCAGATAATGACCATCTTGAACAAGAGAAAGCCCAACCACCTCCCCATGACCTTCAATGACACCACCATTGTTGAGTCTCCCACCATCAACATCCTGGGATCACCACTGATCAGAAGCTAGACTGAACCAACCATATAAACATTATGGCTACCAGAGCAGGCAAAGGCTGGGTACTTTGCAACAAATGGCTCACCTCCTCACCCGTCAAAGCTTCTCCACCATCAACAAGGCTCAAATCAGGAGTGTGATGGAATTCTCACCATTTGCCTGGATGGGTGCAGCCACAACCATACTCAAGAAGCTCAACACTATCCAGGACAAAGCAACTTGTTTGACTGGTGTCTCTGCCACTGGACTCAATATCCACCTTTCCCTAGCCACTGCTCCCATCCCCACCACCGCACCCATCCACTCCCAATTTCCCCTCCAAGTCATACGTCATCCTCATTTGGACATACATTGCTATTCCTTCTTCATTGCTAGGGTAGAACCTTGGAATTCCTTATCTAACACCATTATGAAAGCACCATCACCACAAAGGCAGCAGAAGTTCAAAGAGAAGTTCCACCACCAACTTTTCAGGGCAGCCAAGGCTGGGCAAATAACGCAGCCTCATCAAGATTGTACGGATCCCAAGAACAAACAAAAAGAAAATTAGCGTCAATGATTGCTGGATAGCTTATGTCCAATACCCATATTGTAAAAAATATTGGCAACTCCAATCCACAAAGCCACAGACCCCTTAGTCCAATATCAATAACAAGTAAAACAACAGAATGCACTTGACTTAATCTTATTGACTTTATGGAGGAGGCAATGTCCCCTCATAAAAGTCTGCGATGTACGCTGAAAGCTGCGGGAATTCAAGGTAACCTGGAAATGGTAAGACACTAGCTGAAGGCTAGGAAGCAGCAAATACTTCTTCAGGGATAAATGATGGAGTGACTTACTTCAAGGACTTAGATGCAGAAATTCAGTCAAGTTTGCAGATAGCACCATACTTACACATGAACATACAAAGACGTCAGACAAGAAAAGACCAGCTGGTCCATCTAGCCTGTCCAATACAATTGTGATGGTTTAGGCATCATGACTAAAATACTCCTTACCCACTTGGTGCCATGTAATCTGGAAGAGGTGAGAAACCAGATTAAAACTCAACGCCAATTAGAGAAAAAGAATGTGGAAAATTTCTCTCCGATCTGTCTAGGTGATCAAAACTAGTCCAAGAGACCACATTGACCATGACTTATATTACTTGGTACCTACCTCTTGTATGACGTGATCTCCACCCCAGCCAGGAACCGGTCCAGCTTGGGGGCGGGGAGTTAGCAGCTATGGCACAGCAAAGAAATTAGGTAAAATCTGTAAATGGACAGAACAATGCCAGATAAAGTGTAATATAGATAAATGTAAGGTAGTACTTGGAAAAATGGGTAATATACATATCTCTATGAATGCTGCAGAGCTGGCTGAACATAAGGGTGTTAGTGGGCATATCACATCCACCTTGAGCACTTTGTCCACTTTTGCTGCCCAAGGTGCAAGGGACATATTTCAGCCCTGGAGGTAGTGTAGTGAAGTGCCATGAGGCTAAAGGTCAGTGTCAGAGGATTGAGCTTTGAGGGCAGATTTGAGAAACTGAGGCTCTGTAGCCTTAAGATAAAATGACTGAGAGAGGACCGCATAGTACAGAAAAGGTAAATCCAAAGGATAACTTCAGGTTAGTTGTGGCAGTAGGACAAGGAGCAATAGCTTCAAATTGGCAAAAGGCAAATTTAAGTCTTATGTCAGGAAGAATTTCTTCAGGTAAAGAGTAATCCACACTTGAAATAAATTTTCAGATAGAATAGTGAGGCAAAAATCTTTGACTCGTTCATGAGAGAGTTGGATGGTATGATGGGAGGCCTATCAAATTTTCTTTCTGGACAGATGATCCAAGATGGGCCAAATGCCCTTCCTTGTTTATCCTTATCCCCACAGCAGTTGTTCCATGCCAGGTTGTGTTGCTCCAGAATAGAAGGCAGCAGGAACTGGTCCCAACAGGATTTCCTTTTCCCGAGATGCTGCGTATGGTGTTACATCTGGTGGTTTGGCAGAGAATTTGTGAAACTGGTAAACCAAGGGTAGTTTGAACATCAGTTGAAGCTAGAGTATGAAATCTAAATTTGAGAATTGGTTTCGTGCTCCGTCTCTCAAACTATCAGGCCAACATTACTTATGTATGATGTATGTTTTCAGGGTGAATAAAGCTCATTATGTGTGAGCAAAAAATTACTCCATAAGTACATAGAAGATGACATCAAGAAGATAATCAGGTTATTCAAAGAAAGACTATCACAAAATGTATTATGATGGTCTTTCTTGGTTGGTTTAAGATTGCCTGCATGGTATCTGTTTATAGAAGCTCAATATATTGTCAGAATAAAATGATTATGTATGTGCATCTAGTCCAGTGCAAGGCAACATTCCCTTTTCCACACTTTCAATGGATATTTCTCAGAGCTGGCAATAGCACATGAATCACAATTTTATGCTGTGGACCTGCATACTCTTGGGATAAGGCTTTGAAAGCAAGAACTTGGTTTGCTTGCTCTCTCCTCTGGGAATGAGGTTATAGTTTCAATCAATGCTGTCTATGTTGGATCTGAACCCGGGACAAAGAGCCGAACTACAGCATCTTTCATGACTATTTTACTATTAGAAATGATATTAATTAATGGGAACATAATTGCAGCCATCACAAATGGAAAATAAATAGGAATCAAAAATTCTTAGGTGCATTGTCAAGTGATTAATCTCAACTAAAACAAATGCAATTGCATTGCAATGCCATTGGTGCAGTGCAAATAGCAATTTCCTTCTTAATATTTTATGAATCATCTGGTAAAGTGCAGACCATTTGCAAGTACATTCACCTCACCTATTTCTATTCTGCCTTGACAACATGGAGTGAGATTCTAATCTTCTAGTCAGCCAAGCTGAACCTATGCACAGGGCTGCACATAATTGGGAAGGTGGCTCGTCCCAAACCTCAGCCGCAGAATAT